>NC_092431.1:4968854-5124854 GCF_036169615.1 Heliangelus exortis
TTGCTCTGTTGGATGCTGTCCCTTTTATTTATTTACTTACTTGTTTTAAAGCTTGTTCCTTACTCCAATGAGGTCATTAGAAACCTCCACTGCTTTGAATGGATTTGGAAAAGCAACATTTTTTTTACTTTCCTTAATTTCCAATTATGCTAGAGGAAAGTGGTTCTTTCTTAAATTACAAAAAAATAATAATCTATCTTTACAGAGCTCTATAAATTTTCTCCCATCCTCATTTATCTCCACCAGTCATCATGTCCAAAACACTACTGCAAGAGTAAGCCATCTATATTAAAAATGTTTCCTTAATACTCTGTTATGTGATGGAAATGTCTGCTTTCTAATCCTAACTTAGCTTTACTAACACTTAACACTTTTCAGTGAACTTTCCTCTGCCCCATCCAGCTAAGTCTTGAGTCCTGAGTACTAACTGTACTGTAAATAATTCTCATTATACATGGAATAAACACACTGACATCTTTAGGCTTCAGGCTGTGGAAAGAAAAATCTTCAACCACAGCATCCTATCCATAGAGCTGGGTAGGTAGATCCCATGGGTAGATGGGAACACCAGTAGAGTTATCCAGTAGCTCCTCCTATAAATACAGACAGTATAAAGCAAACTTTTCTGTATGTGTTACAAATAGCAGCTTCTGCTCTTTTCAGAGAGGAGTTGGAGAAGACAAAAGGTGTAATTGAGAATGCTAAGAAGTCTCAGCTTGCAGGAGCCAAACCTCACATTGTTGCTGCAGAGGAAAATCTTCGTCACCTGATAGCTGACTTGGACAATGTTGTGAAAAAGGTAATGGGTCCCCAGACTGCTCTGGAGAGTAGTCTTACCACTAGAGTAAGAACTCTTGGCAGCTTGTGCAAGCCTCCCATTCCCAAATGCTCTGTAATAATAACAACATTTTAATTAATTTTAAAATTAACATTTTAAAAGCATCAGTTCTGATCTTTTTTTTTAAGGCTATACTCAAACCTTTGAGCTGATTATATACCAGTGAACAGTCATTAAAAGATCTCTGCAAGTCTGAGTTCTGTCCTGAAAGAGCCTCCAGCCAGCTTGATTCATGTCTGTCCCTTCTGTAGACAACTTAAAGTTCTTTCCATTTGATGCTGAGAGAAATTTACCATGAGTTTAGGAAGGAGTAGTAGCAAATTGTGCTAATGACTGGGTGGGTAAATTAATTTACAGCTCAGAAGACTAAGAAATGTAAAAGTGAAAGTTATCATCTCCTTTGCAGCACAGCTGATAATTCATCAGATGTCTTTTGAGAGGAGAATTAAGGCTAAAGTTGGAAATATCAGCACTTAGATGAGAGAGGGGAGGCAGCCATCACAGGCTTACTAGGTCTATATGGTAGCTGAAAGCAGAGAAAAAGCTGGAGATCTTTAAGCTACTGATCTGAATTAAGATACTCTTTGGTCCTGTCTAGGCTCTGGACTGGCTGCCTACATACAGTGTGTGTGTGTGTGTGTGTGAGGAGAAATGGATTTGTGGTAGTTCTGCAAATATTTATTGTATACAAGAGGTTTGGTGTCACAGGGTGGGTTTTTTTCTCTCCCAAGAGTTTGCTTTGGTTGGTTTGGAGGGAAACAGCATCTACCACTAACTGGGAGCCTGGTCATAAACTTTACATGTGTGTTTTCAATTACCTGCCTTGAAAAATAAACTGATCTTTTTGGGTTTTTTTTTGTTTTTTTTTTTTTTGCTACAGGTTCAGGCAGCACAGTCTGAGGCCAAAATAGTGGCTCAGTACCATGAGCTTGTGGCTACAGCCAGAGAAGAGTTTCAGCGAGAGCTTGACAGTATCACTCCTGATGTAAAACCTGGCTGGAAGGGGCTAAGTAAGTCTGAGATGGCTGGGTTATGTCATGCTTGTTACATGCATAATACATACATGCATACATACACACATACATACTGGGGTTTCTAGTGTTTTTGTGATTGCAGCCACTGAATTGGATGCCTAGGGACCTGTTTTCCATCTTGTGTGGTTGGTTTGAGTGAAGTTAGTTTACAATTAAAATAAGTAAGTAATCTAAAGCAGGTGTTATGAAAACATAAATTCTGGAAATTACCTGTGCCATCTTGGAAGTTTCACAAAATGAAGGTTTTGTATGATAAATATAGCTGTTCAGACACCTCACTGATGAAGTGTTTGTCTGGCTGACTCTGTGACTGTAGGTATTCTCATACACCTAAATACATTCCAATTGTTCATACCCTGCCATACCTATCCCCCAGTCTATGTCATTTCTAAATTAAGCTGACCCACTAACTTACCTGGAACACCAGAGGCTGCTGCATGGGAGGCAGTGAGCAGGCATCTTACATTTTGTTTATGCCACGACTGCTGCAGTTCTGTGCCTGAGATCTGAAAACTTATCAGCTGCCTTTCCTGTGAAAGATAAAGGGAGCACATCTTGGGTTGTGCAATCCCTGCCCTTTTGAGGAAGGAAAAGGAAGCTCCTGGTGGTTTCCATGCTCTCCATTTCACACTGCTGTGACTTTCTGAAGCACAGGAGCTGACTTGTTTGGGTCCATGGCTCTCACTGCTGCTTGGGAATTTGTTTCTCATCCAGCTGCTTCTGATTTATAAGAACCTAGAACCATCAGACTATAAAATTTCCAGTGTCCTGAAGCACTTTACTACTTAAAGCTTATATTCCTAGATTTGGCCAAACTTCAGCATCAATCTGTAGGTTTCCATGGTGATTTTAGTGGTTGGGATGTGTTGGGCTACATCGTGCCTACAACACAGAGTTTTATACTTGACCTGCTGTTTTCCCAAGTCCCTGGAGATTTGGTGTCATGTTTATGTCACTGTAGATAAGAAGCTCTTTGTTTTCTGCTTCACTTTTGCATGACTGACCCACTGTAGTGAATGTGCATTAACTTTTCCAACCTCTCCTCTTTCTGTTGCAGAGATAACTGACTTAGGTGAGTTTCTGTATGTATCTTCTTCTGGTCTTGTGAATATCATCTATTCTCTTTGTCCTTTTTTATGTTTGTGTGCTACATCACTTTAAATTACAGGCAGTATCAACGAGGGGGTAAATACTGCTTTCCAATTCAGGCTGAGGTGTGCTTTGGGTTCCTTTCCACTAATTTTGCATGTCTAGCTTTGTCAGGTCACAATTTGTCTAGCAGCACTTGCAGGTGAGTGTGATCACTGACTTGTGAGAACCAGATTTAAATTTTCCCTGAGCTGGTTGGTATCTGCTGCTGAGACTCCAATGAGAATCAAACTGTGACCAATCCAGTTAACCTCTGAGATGGTGTTTCCCACCTTCCAGCAGTCCTGGCTTGAGAGAGGAGCTGGATACAGCAGCTCCTGCTGATGCCACTGAACCATCTGGATACTGTGGATGCTTGAGAAGCCACGTAGGGCTGCTGTGAGCTGGGTCACTGAAACCAGATTAATTTCATTTGAAGTTGGCTTGATTCTCTGATCTTCACCATTGATTATAGAAGCGCTGATTAAGTATTTGATTCTGAGGTTGAGAATAATAATTTATTTTTTCCCTTTTGATCAAAGAAACGTGGTTTAAAGCCAGAGTGCACTAAACTCCCTTCTGTTTTGAAATTCAGCAGCTGAGTGAAGTGGTGCTGCTCAGCTTCCCTGCTGGGCACGAGCACCTTGCACTGAGCTCTCCTGCACCAGTCCTTTCTCAAGCACTCAGCAGCAGGATGGCTGAAGTACTGTGGAACTTCACTTGCTTTGGACCCTGCAGAAATGTCAAGTAGTCCCTGGTTTGCCAGACAGGCAGCTCAGCTGTCAGACAGTGCAAAATGAGCTGTAGCATTTTAGAGAGCCTGTGCCATTCTCAGGTGATCAGGTGTACAGATGCTGCAGTTGTAGCTCGTGTCCTCTGTTGTCAGGAGAAAAGTAGCAAACTCCATAGCAGCCACAGATGGGGTTGTGTGACCCTGCTGCTCTTGGAGCAGCCAAACCTGACAGATGCAAATTGAGGTAAGAAATCAGATTGAGAACAGTCCAGAAGGAGAGGACATAACTAACTCTGTCTGTCTCTCAAAATGACTTCAGGATCAAATTTCCTTAAGTTTGTATCCAGCTGGAGGTATCAGTGCTTGAGGTATTACATATCTGTGTGCTGTCACAGGGGAAAGCACATGGTTGTGTAAAGAGAAAAGGGGACAAAATCATCATCAGTCTTTAATCAAGTGTGACACGGATGGAGGAGTGTAAATAATAGCTGTGAATCCCTTAAAAAAAATCCAGGATAATTTTCAAGGATGGAAAAGCTTGTAGGTGTGGCTCAGAAAGTGGTATGGGTGGGCATTAGCACAGGGACAAGGAGCTTGGTGTTCTCCAGGACTCTGAATAAGACTTGAGCCTCGGAGTACTGGGGTGGGAGGTGAACAGGCACTGTGGTGGTGGCTTCCTCCCAGACCTCTCTGACTCTCTGTGTTCTCCTCAGCTGGACAGTTATCAACAGATGACTTAAACTCCCTGATTGCACACGCCCACCGTCGCATTGATCAGCTGAACAAGGAGCTGGCAGAGCAGAGGGTGAGGGAGCAGCAGCACATAGAGACAGCCCTGGAGAAGCAGAAACTTGAAGATAAAAAAGCATTTGAGGCAGCTGTGGCCAAAGCACTGGAGCGTCACAAAAATGAGATCGAACTAGAACAGGAGAAAAAGGTAAAGTGGTGTAAAAGCACCCATTTGGAACTCAGAAAGGATGTAGGAGAGCTGGAAGTTCATGGAAGAGCAACTGGGATGGGAGACTTCAGATAGGGTGACCCCAAGCTAAGTGTGGAAAGGAGATGCTGAGCAAGGAAACTCAGAATGTATCAGAACAGTGTGGCCAACAGGTCCAGGGAAGGGATTCTGCCCCTGTGCTCAGCCCTGGGGAGGCCACAGCTTGAGTCCTGTGTCCAGTTCTGGGCCCCTCAGCTCAGGAAGGAGATTGAGGTGTTGGAGCAGGTCCAGGGAAGAGCCAGGAGGCTGTGAAGGGATCCAGCAGAATTCCTGTGAGGAAGGGCTGAGGGAGCTGGGGGTGTTCAGGCTGGAGAAAAGGAGGCTCAGGGGAGACCTCATCACTCTCTACAACTCCCTGACAGGAGGTTGGAGGCAGGGGGGGTTGGGCTCTTCTCCCAGGCAGCTCTCAGTAAGACAAGTGGGCATGGGCTTAAGCTCTGCCAGGGGAGGGTTAGGGTGGATATTAGGAAAAAATTCTCTACAGGGAGGGTGATCAGGCATTGGAATGGGCTGCCCAGGGAGGTGGTGGATTCTCCATCCCTGGAGGATTTAAAAAGAGACTGAATGTGGCACTCAGTAACCACGGGGGGAGTGGATCAGGGGTTGGACTTGCTGACCTCAGAGGTCCTTTCCAACCCAGCTGATTCTGTGATTCTGTAAAATCACACGATGAGACAGGGAGAGACTTCATGTTCCTGCCTGCTGCTAGAGATAGGGGTCAAAATAAATGTTTGATCTGACCCAGCATGACCATCTCAAGGCTGTGTAGCCCCTCCAGGAGGTATCTCCAAGTCTTTCCACTCTTTGCCAGTGGCTGGGGATTTGATTTCTTTCCAAAAGACAATGAAAACTCAGAATTAACCCCCCAGTACAGGCACTATGGACTAAAAAGGCATTTAATGTCTTTAGGAAGAGGTTCAGCTACAGAAATGGACCTTGGCAGCTTAAAATGAAACATGGGCTCTGTCAATGCCACCTGCATAAAATGTACCCTAGGCAATCACTGATGGATGATGATATAAGAGTGTCAAGCAGTTGAAAAATAGCAGTGTAACAACTACAACAAATAGTAACAGCTGCTCATGTGTGTAACAGGTTGAAGAAGTCCGAGAGGTGATGGAGAGTGAGATGAGGACCCAGCTGAGGCGACAGGCTGCTGCCCACACTGACCATCTGAGAGATGTTCTGAAGATCCAGGAACAGGAGCTGAAGGTGGAATTTGAGCAGGTAAGGGAGAAGAGTCCCCAGGGGAATTAGTGGGATATCTGAACCCTTGCAAAGAACACACTCCATAGGATGGGAGTCTTGAGCCATCTTTCAGAACGCTGAAATGCAGGGTGGGGAGGAAAGGCTTTGTCTTGAAGAGATCTATTGAAAGGTGCCTGAAGGTGTAGGTTTTATTCAGACTTAAAAGCTTTTGCTATAGGTGAAAAATTTTTGACAGTTACAAATGCAGTTAATTGTTAAATTCACCCTAGTAAGGCTTCTTACAGGTATATTGTATTTACTATTGCACTGTCCCTAGGAACAAGATTTATAGAAACCTATCAAAATTAAGGTAAAAAAGCCCAACCTGATCAGCTGTTCCTGGTCCAACACGTGTGTTTTGCTGTTTCAGAACCTGTCAGAGAAACTCAGTGAGCAGGAGATGGAATTCAGACGCCTCACTCAGGAGCAGCTGGACAACTTCACCATGGATATAAACACTGCCTATGCCAGGCTGAAGGGAATCGAGCAAGCAGTTGAGAGTGAGCACTGACACTGCATTTCTTTAAGGACTAAAGCTGCCATCTTCTGGGGCCTCTCACCCAAAAACCTAAGCACAGCCTTAGGCATGGAGCTCAGGGGCCTGGGTTTGGCACAGTGTGGAGCCCCCAGCAAATCCAAACTGCACGAATCCAAAGCTGTTGTCTTGTTCTGACCCTAACCTGGGGATCTCAGAGCTGACTTGAGATGGGAGTGCCAGGGGGGTGACTGCTTTTGAAAGCAGTGGCTTTAAGGGGGTGGCTGTTGCTTTTTTTTAAAACTCTTCCCATACACATGCTTCTGGCTGAAAGTTCCCTTCTTGACTTATCTTGCAGGTCACGCAGAAGCAGAAGAGGAAGCCAGAAAAGCCCATCAGCTGTGGCTTTCTGTTGAAGCCCTCAAATACTGCATGAAAACAGCCTCTGGGGATAGTCCCACGGAGCCCCTGGAGAGCGCAGTGAAGGCCATCAAAGCCAGCTGCTCCAACAATGCCTTCACAGACACCTTGACAGCAGCTCTGCCCCAGGAGTCCCTGACACGGGGGGTGTACAGTGAAGAGGCCCTCAGGGCACGTTTCTACACAGTCCAAAAACTGGCAAAACGAGTAGCTATGATCGATGAGACAAGAAACAGCTTGTATCAGTACTTCCTGTCTTACCTGCAGTCGCTGCTGGTGTTTCACCCTCAGCAGCTGAAGCCCCCCACTGAGCTCAGCCCTGATGACCTCGACACCTTTAAATTACTGTCTTATGCTTCCTACTGCATCGAGCACGGAGACCTGGAGCTGGCAGCTAAATTTGTCAACCAGTTAAGAGGAGAGTCCAGGAGGGTGGCTCACGACTGGCTGAACGAAGCACGAATGACCCTAGAAACAAAACAAATTGTGGATATCTTAACAGCCTATGCCAGTGCCGTGGGGATAGGGACAACTCAAGTGCAGTGAGGGTAGTTACCAAGGCAGTTCAGCAATTGTTTGTGCTGGAAAGAAATTCCACCATCTCCCAAAGGTTGCAAACCAAGCTGCTGGCAGGGGCTGGAAGCGTTCGATCCAAGCCCAGGTACCGTCCTGTTTCCTTGCACTGTATTTAACACCATCACCTGTTGTATTTGTATTGGGTTTGAGTTATCATGACAACCATCTTCAGGAAGCTTCTCTACAATTTGTGTAACGAGTTTGTTTCCCCATCTTACCAAGCGGGCTTGTGATCCAACCAAAATAATGTTTGTAACCTACCATTAATGATTTGCCACTTCGTCAGCTGAATAAAAAAGATTCAACCACTTTTTCCTGCTGTTCAGTCTCCTATTTAAACATGAAGTACAGCAGGGCAGGATGAGAACAGCCTTTCTCCATGATGTGAACAAGACAAAACTTCTCTTGTTTTATTCCTTTCAAGGAGCAAGAATGAATCAATATGAGCAGTGTGGCTAAGGAATTTGTACAAGCTGTAAAAAAAAAAATCCATGTCTGAGTACAGGTTTGCACAGGCATGTCAGAGCACTCTGGTGGACTTCTCTCCCCAACTTGTTTCTTGTCAGACTGCTCTTCTGTAGTTCCAGAAACCCAGGTATTTCTGTCTAGAAGTGATTTTGGTTCAGCCATGACAGCTCACATGAAGACCAAGCTCTTCCCTTCCTCCTCTTCCCTTTCCCTTAATTCTTACCACCAGTGAAGCCAGACTGATCAGACTTTTTAGTACCCACCTCCTGAAATGAGTAACCATGGCTTAGGCTCCCTGCTGATCCAATTTTAAATTGTTGGTACAACAAAACAAAAAGCTCATCACCAGCTCTGAAAGCCCTGGAGCTTTGCTTACCCTCCACTTGTAGTCACACATTTCAGAGGAGGCAGTTTGCTTTCTGAAGCAAACCTTGCCTTCAGCCAGCTTTACTGTCAGGCCATTCCTGGAAAACAAGGAACACTTCACTTTTAAGCCTTCTAAGAGGTTGTTTGTTCTACCTCTAGCAGCTGTTGTTTCCCAAACCCATTACTGAATTACCCTGAGGCTGCTGTTTGCTGCTGAAGTGCTCCCACTTGTCCTGCAGCATCATGCATATAAGGGTTTTATTTTTCACAAAGAAGAATCAACTTGCTAACCACTTTTCAATAGAATATGGTTTAACCCTCTCAGGAACAAGACCTTCTTTGCCTGTTCAAGACAGCTACCTTAAAAAAGACCTTCCAGAGACTTCTACAATCTGAGAAGAGCAGCCCAGTGCTGCAAAGGCCACTTAACTGCAAGGCAGAGAACAGAGCAGGGCAGTCATCCATTTTCCCAGCCACCTTTGATGCTGTTTTCTGCATGAACTTTACTGTCTCAAAGAGCAGCCACACCACTTCATAATCAACAGGAAATTTTTTTTTGCTCTAGAATCATCAGATTAGAGCTGTATTTAATATTAGCTATTTATTAGATTCAAGGTCCAGCTGTACAAGCTGTGGCTTTTTAACATCTACAGTCCTGACCCAGAACAGCAAAAAGGTTGAGGATTAACACCACAGGTGATGAATACTGCATTACTGCAGCAAACTTGACATTTACATAGCAGATTAAAGTTAGCTGGAAAAGAGTTAAATCCAGCACAGGTTTAAGTCCCACGAGGCCCAAGAGAGACGTCTTAATCAACCTGTCAAGAGTCTTGTACCTGCTGAGCAGCCTCCAGCCAGCTGCAGCCCTCCAGTGCCTCATTCAGACAGGCTGCACTGTCCCCAGGACCCAGCTTGGGCAGGGAGTGGTGTGGAAGAGACTGTGCTGGTGTAGCTCACGCTGTATTTCAAGTTCCCAACAACACTGGACAGACAGCTTCCAGCTTGCTCCAAATAGGACAACATCCTCCTGCCAAGCCAGTGTTCTGGGGGGCCCAGCAGTGCTGCAGCACCTCCCAGAAGCCATCCCATCAGTACTTTTGGTTCTCCCAGAAGCCTCCTGGCATCAAGGTGGTGGTTGCTCCTGGTTTTCCCAAGGGGAATCAGAGGCACAGTTAATCACTGTCACTGTCGCTGCTGTCACCATCTGACTTCACACTCTCCAGTGTCTGCCTGCAGATGTGAAACAAACCAGTGATCAGTACCTGGTGTGAGGTTTCCTTCAAAAGAGAGATCCAAAAAACAGAGTAAACCCCCTCCAAAGAGAATATTATGAGCTGATGTCTATTATCCTCTAAGGAGAGGTCCACCTAGCATTTGGTGGAAGCACACCCACTCCTTTTGGAAAAGCAGCCCACTTCAGTGACCCAGAAAGTTGTGGGCCAGCTGCCAAGGGTGCTGGACTTGTATTTATTCATTCCCTTGGACCAGCCCACTGACTCCAAACCTGTCTCTCAGGGCCAAACCCCATGTCTGAGCTTGGCTGCATGAGCTCAGCAATGAACTATGGTGACTGCACTGAAGATGGACTGCAAGCCTCAGAACCTCTGAGCCACCTGCAGGGCCATCCTGTACCACTGCCTGTTTTTATGAGCCTGAAATCAGTATTTTCTAGATGGTCAAACCAGGCTGGGGAAAGATTCTGGGAAAGAAAGAGCTGATAGCAGGTCTGAGCAGTGCATAGAGCTCATGCCATCAAGTAAAGTTCCTTCCCTCCAAGGGGGGTGGTTACAGCATAGGACCAAAGGCAGGGTCCATTTGGGGGCTGTGAAAGAAACAAACCCCTTCAGCAGTAACACAAAGTACCCAAACTTACTTCTGCTGTTCAGAGAGTTCAAATTCCTCCTGTGTTCTGTTTTTAAGTCTTTGCACTGAAGGAAGACCAAGGGATGCTGCCAGCTTTACCAGTTTGATTGCCTCATCTGGGCTACTGGTTCTTTTAGCACAGTTCAAGAACTCATCCATCACCTGATCCCTGCAAAAGCAAAGACAAGGACAAGGAGTGACTGCTCCCAGGCCCCAGGTGAGGTGAACATTAACTTACAGCAGGTGCTGGAGAGAGGGAGAGGAGGTGAAAGATTTTCAGCCCAACTCAACCAGTCAAATTCTGCTCCTGCCAGGAATTTCACCTCAGCTTTCACCCCACACCCATGTGGAGCACTAGGGAGCCTCTGTCCTAGCAGAAAGCAAAACTTGCACAAAACCAAGAGGGCAGCAGCTCAGTGCTCAGGATAAGGACCCTACTTTAGCAGTAGCCTAAATAACCTCCTCTTCCTTACAGTCCCCAAATCAGGCCCTTACCTCTTTCCCCTGCCTGGCAACAGTCAAGGAGCAGTGTAACAACAAATCAAAGGCAGGCACCTCAGAGCTGCCATGCTGCCCATGGGCCCTGAGAGCTGCTTCATTCAGTGACACCTTGAGGATCAACCACTTAAATCCCTCTGCATTTCTCACATTTTTTGAGACAGAAAGGTCTTGGCATGTACCATTTGGAAAAAACTGTCCCCCCCCTGCTCACAGGGACAAGATGCCCCCCCAAACTTTGGAAGAAACAATAATTTATGGACCACTATTGCTGGTTCTGAGAGAAATGCAAAAACTCAAAGGGGAGACTCAGTACCTAAAGTCAGAACCCAGAAGTACTCACGTGGGAATCCTGTTGATCTGTTGGAAAAGTTCCATCAAGTTCCTGTTCAAAAGAAAACAAAATAATAGCTAAAAAACCAACAAAAAACACCTCCAAAGCACAGGAATGGATGGATATTAAGTATCTTGGAAAAGCCCTTGTTGAAACACAGGCAAACTCAATTTCATGGAATTATCTTCCCTACAGATCTGAAGCAGGTCTCCTGCAATCTCACAGATGCAGTGTGTACCAGACAGTATTTAACACAAAATATCTTGTCTATAACAGGAAAAATTGAAAGTGTAGCTGGTGGCAAGTTTACTTTAAAATACTCATGTATTTTTAGAATTGTACATGCCATGTGTTTCAAATCAATCAGTGCAAAGAGAGCATCTATATTTACTCAGGCCTTGTATTTTAACCACTATTTAGTTAAGAGCATGTAGAGCAGCAAATTCTAGCTTCTGGAGCTATATTCTTTTTACAGAGTTTTAGTTAGGGTTTATTCTAATTAAAAATTTATTAAGCTCTAATTAATCTAACAGTTGAATCCCAAAGAGTTCTAAAAATTAATCAGCAGTGCTTAGTGAAGTGTCAGTCAAACCCTGCCTTGCCAGGAGCAGCTGTACAGTGCTCTAAGCCAATTGCTACATTAACTTCTACACCATTTTTAGGATAGAAACTGTAACTTGGTGTCAAGAATGAACCACAAAATTAAGAAAACCCCCCACTCCTATCAGGATTCATCCCCTCCCTTTTCTGCATTAGAATTCCAAAGAAATCTGTCATTAGCTTTGCATTTTTATGATTAATCCTTGAGTTACAGTCAGCAAGCCAAGAGCTCCTGACAGCCACACACGTACCAAGCATCCTGGGTTCTCCCTGCCCTGGAAAACAAGAGAACAACAGAGCCCAGTGCACTGCCCGTCCATTCCAAGGGGATCTGTTCCCTCCCAGTTTGCTCATGGGCAGCTTTGATGTCTTCAGCACATTTGGCAAAAGCCAGCTGAATCTGTGAAAAGATTGTGGTATTAACCCCCAAACCTCTAAAGTTAAAACATCTTTTTTCAAGTGCCAAGTCCCCCTGCAGATCCTACACCTCTGGCCTGCATGTAACAAACGTTTGTGAATTAACAGCAGTTGCTCCTGGAAGAAAAATGTCTCCACTTCTTTCAGGAAAATTGTCTCCACTAGGCAAGCTCCAAGAGAGGGACATCTGTACCTTTAGAGTACACATCAGCTTTGGCCCCTCAGCAGGTTACTGCAATGACATCTGTGGCAAAAATCCCTGAGTTCTGCCATGTGCTTCCCCACAGAGGGAGCTGTTGGGGCTGGATTACTCTCCTGAACCCTGGTAAGTAATTTTCTGTGTTATTCTGAGGTTCTCTTTAGTGGAAGACATCCCAAAGGGCAGTGCAGGCCTGAAAACAGAGTGAGTGGAAATTTGTAATGGCATATGCACTGGAACTTGACCTGTAAGGCCAACCAGGCACAATAATACAGCATTTAAATACAGTCTGGATGCTGCACACAGAAATAGGGAGACACTTCTGCTCTTTTCACTGAGCTGCTGTAGTGGTTGTGACTGGGACAGTTAAATTTCTTCACAGG
Source organism: Heliangelus exortis (assembly GCF_036169615.1). Classification (NCBI taxonomy): domain Eukaryota; kingdom Metazoa; phylum Chordata; class Aves; order Apodiformes; family Trochilidae; genus Heliangelus; species Heliangelus exortis. Next base: position 4,981,435 of record NC_092431.1, read on the forward strand.
AGCTTGTATGAGGCTGCATTTTGGATTTGTGATGAAAAGTGTGTTGATAACACAGAAAGTTTTAGTTATTGCTGAGCAGCACTTAAGAGTCAAGACCTTTCCTGCTCCTCAAACCTGTGTGTAAGGGTGCACAAGGAGCTGGGAGGGGACACATTTGGGATGGCAGACCCCAGCTGACCAAAGGGACATTCTATCCATCAAGCTCAGCAGTAAAAGCTGGGAGAAGATGGAAGGAGGGGACATTCAGAGTGATGGTCACCATTACTTGTGCTGGAGCCCTGCTTTCCAGGAGATGGCTGAAGGGAAGTGGTGAATGATTTCCTGGGTTTGCTTTGCTTATGTGCATGGAAATGAAGTCTTTATCTCAACCCATGAGTTTCTGTACTTTTACCATTCCATTTCTTTTCACCACCCCACAGGGAAGGAGTGGTGCTCAGCTGCTTACCAGGGGGTTAAACCACAACACCTTCCTTACCTCCTCAGGGTGCTGCTCCCTGCTCATCAAAGACAAGAGCTCTTCCAGCAGCTCTTGTCTCCTATTAAACCCCAGCTGTTTCACATCTGTTGAGAGAAAGGCAGCAGTCAGTGGGTATAACTGTGAATCCCAGCTCCTAGAGTTATGGTCAGCATAATTAATGCCATTTTAGAAGCCATTCTCTGTGCCCAAGAAGTCCCTCAGGCCAAACCATCTTCTCATGGTTTCCTCAAGCTCTGTAAAGTTTCCCACCTGCCTCCCACTTCCCACTGCTCCTGAAGTTTATTAAAACAAACTGCCTGTGTACCATGTGGCTATCACCAACCTTCCCAGACTGAAGGGATCTCTTCCAAGTGGTTGGCTGCATCCAGTGCTTGAAGAAGGTCCATTATATTCTTAGGAGTTGGATAGAAGAGCTGAAGAAGGAAGAGTCACTGCAGTAAGCTGTAACTGTTTCATTTCTCCATACTAGAGCTTTGAAGCTTCCTTACCCTCATACACACTTACCGAAGGGGGCATTGCTTTGTACCATTTCAGCACAACATCAATTTGTTCCATCATACACAACAATGAAAAGAATTTTGACCTACAGGAGGAGAAAAATGTTCTATTTCAGTAATGACCCGATCACACCACAAAGAAGCACCAGGCAGTCATGGTGTTCTGATCAGATTCGTATTGCAGCTTAAGGAAATTTCTCACAGACTGCAGTTCTCCATAAAATGAAAAAGACTGTACTGAGTTTTTGTATGGCAGAACTTAGAAAAAGTGGGCCACTGCATTAAAGAATCTCTAAGAAGGCAATTTCCCTGCCTGACACCAGGTTTGAGGTATTTGAATCTCTCAAATCTCTCTCTGGTAAAGAACCACTTTAAGAGGTGAACTTACATTAGACTGGTCACTTATCCAAGGTCACAATACAAGCCTGGAGCCTTAAGCCAGTGCCCTGAATAAGGAAACATGTCTCTACAATTAGAAATTAATTTCCATTCATTTCCCTTGATTTATGTACAAGCCAAATAAGATAAAATCATATGAATCATCCCATCCCTGAAACTGCATCTTATTTTGATGGTAATTAGTTTTTGTTAATTTACTGGAGCATCTCTATTTCCAATGCCCCAAAAGCATTTTATTCAGCTCCTCCAAGTACTTAATTACGTGCAGTCACTGCAGCACTGAATGACCCTGGTAAAGATGTTTCAGATTACAATGTCAAGTGGAGGAAATACACAGGAATTTGGTGCCTTAAATACTCCTGCTACACTGCAACCTCTCTGTACACCACTGTGCAGAAAGCTCAGTCTGACCTGTATGCAATTTTGGTGTTACCTCCTAAGCTGCCATCCTAAGTGGACAACAGGACTGCAGAAAATCCAGCTGTCTGGTACAGCTGCTGGGTGGGTGCTAAACTGGTGCTCCAAGACACTTTATTTCAATTCAGGCAAGGCCACAAACTGAAATTAAATCCCATCACTGTTCTTAGGAAGGATGCATTGCCCTAACTGCATGTACAAAAACCAGCTGGTGTTCAAACTAAGCACCCTTCTGTGCAGTGTTCAAATCCTAGTTTGTACTTAAATTGACCACAGACAAGACACTGAGCAGAAGTTGCACTTCACTCACCAGTAGCCATTTTCACTCACCAGTAGCCATTTAACCGATCCACAGCCAAGAACTTCCAGTTGTCTCCCTTCTCCATCACTTTATTTAACTGATAAGCAAGCTTGATATCCTTAAGATCACAGCACTGCAATAAACCAGTTAGATTTTAAAGCTACCAAATGTAAAACTCAACACATCCCCCCAAGACTCACTGTCACTGAGGTGATGAGCTGGCAGCAAACACTTTTATTCAGTGCAGTGACTGCCTGGGCACTTTGTGTGTTTCAGACAAATGTGGGACTCTCCCTGCAGGTGAAGAGTTTTCTGACCTAAACTGACACCTTCTGGTGTGGAGACTGCTGCAGTGCCATGAGAAAGAGGAAGGGCACAGAAGACAGGGACTTACACAGCCACCTCAAGCAAGAGATGTACACATGCACATTACCAATCAAGCAAAGAACCACAGAATTATGGAGGAAAGTTACAGGAGGTGATGAACAAAGGGGAAAATATTGAGAGGTACTTACCACTTGCATAGCATTGACAAAAAAGTTGGCTGGAAGGGAGAAAACAGTCTGTTAGCTTCCAGTTCTCAAGGAGACATAGAGCAGCTCAGCAGCACAGGCTCTCAGGGACAGGTAAGCCATGTTCAATTAAAATGATCTTTTTGTAGCTCAGTTTGACAAGGTAGCAGGGACACCTCTATATGTAGAGACTTTGGTATGAGCTTTGTTAGCCAGTGTTATGGAGACAACTACACTGCTGTGCTCTTGGAGACAGATTTAAGCAGATCATCTGTTTGACTTTTACAAAAGCTGCACTCTCTTGTTTGGTGCAAGGCAGCATTATTTGTCTAAAAGACAGGTTACAAAAAAGGCAGCCACATCACTCACTCTCACTATGTACACCTCCTTTTCCCTTGCAAGATGTAATCAATTAATAATTACTTTTGAGATGAAGAAGACATTTTTGTATTATATGGGTGTTCAGCATAGGCTTCTGGTAGCAGCTTAGAGCAGAGCAAGAAACAACACATAGCAGGTCAGAAGCAAAGAAAAGAGGTTTACAACACTGTAAATATTATAAAACATTATAAATATTCCCAGGCTTTTTTTCCAAGGACAAAAAACCCCCATAATTGCTGGTAGGAGAACCTAATAACATCTGCTCATCTATCTTTGTCCTTTAAGTGGCCAAAAACTGTATTAACTCCTCACTGGTTTCCTGGAGCTGCTGGCTGATGTTCCTCCTTAAAACTAGTCTTGAAAATAGCTTTTTATTAATTTTATGGGACTCCAGTGCTTATTCATGTGGGCTGATCTCTTACTACCTCACTGAAGGCAGTGCACCAATACAAAGCACAGCTTCCCAGCACTGGAATCTGTCCTTCTTTTGTCTCCAAAAATGATCAAAAGGGCCTGATACAAACAAGCCACTTACCCAGCTGGTTAGAACTACCTGAAATTCACTGATACCTTTTTTCACCAAAATTTAATCAATGCAAATGGTCAGATCTATTGAAGTCCATACCATCATCAGGGTCCTGGGGAGTGAAACTCCTCTTTTCAATGTCACCCAACACCTCAGAGATGATGCCTGATGAGCCAAGATCTGTGGGACTGACTGTGGGACAAACAGACAAGCAACATCACATCTCAGTTGTGCTAAACACTTCATTAGTGAAGAGTGAACAGTGTCAGCCTGCAAATATAATATGGAAATGGAAACAAGCAACATAATTTTTAAAAAAATCTCAAGATTCTTCTGTGGCCCTACTTCTGCAGCTCCACAACATCTACAACTTTATTTGCTCTAAAATTTCCCCTAATATTGCCTGATTTCCACAGCATAACAAGGCAGATTTAGAAAGATAAAAGTACTTCTAGCAAAGAATCCAACAGGCCTGGAAGTTTGTCTGTTAGAAGGCCACACTGGGAAAAGCAAAGCATTTCATAAACAAACAAACAATTTTAAAAAGGGACAGAAAAACCCAAGAAAAAACCCCCCATGACAACCAAACCCAGAGAGACTCCAGAGCAGTTCCTCCACAGCTGTTAAAACACAAGGACTGCAGCTCTGACTGCTCAATCTATTCTCTTCCCATGCCCACAGATTTGTGGCTGAAGGATCTCCAAGAGCTGGGCTCCTGCCTCCTATCAAAATTACATCTCAGGACAGCTCCAGGGCACAGAACTGTTTCAGAAAAAGAGAATCCCCGTGCCATTTCCTCCCTGTGAGTGCCACAGTCTGTGAAATCACATGTGCTGTAGTCAGGTTCAGCCTCCACAGGCACAGAGTAGCTTTTACTCTTTAGCTTTGTCAATGTGTGCCACAAACAGAAAGCAAAGTGGCTTTCTTTCCAGTTCTGCCTGTTCTCAGAACACAAGGACTCATCCCCACCTGTAAGAGGTTACAATCCCCTGCAGCTTATTCTTCACCCAAGCAGAATCTGAGTGCACAGATAACATTAGGGTTGCACATGTAAGAAGTTATCTTTTAATCCATATATCAACCACCTTCACCCATCACATTTGGAAAGCACTTAAAGCAGGTGTTACACAGGACACATTCCTGGATAAGCTGATCTTGCACATACCTGCTCTATAAAATATAGAGAGAAGATGATCATAGGTTGCAAGGCTGGGCTCTGAAAAGCAAAAACATTGAAGTTACTTTGACATTTTTTGGCTGAGCTTTATGCCTGAGCTCTCTAATTTAGTCTCCAGCTTCCCCAGACAGGCAGCATGCCTGTTTACTCATCATTTTTCTTCTTGCCCACTCTCATGCTGGACCAGACCTCATGTACAACTGGGAGAGAGGACACCTGAGAGTGCATCACCAGGTGAAGCACCACATCTCTATGGGGTGAACTGCCAAGATCCCTTGCTCTAAAGTAAAAGCAAAAATATTTCATAACTGGTTTTCTGTTCTGCTCATGAATCTATTTTTGGTCTATTAGCAAGCATGTTACTAGGGCAAAGCACACTCTGCAAGACAAAAAAAATCAGCTATACCAACCCTCCCTGGCTTTGTAATATTTGCTTGACATCAAAAAACATCATCTAGACCAAAAGTTTTTTTTGCTGTAGAGGTGTAGATCTATACAGTGGCCTGGGTGGCTTGTGAAGTGCATCTCCTAGATCAGTGGGAAACTAACAGACTCAGCTGACTGCTGCAAATATATATTCATGTTATTCATGCTTTTTTTTTCCACGAGACGTGGACTTCTTCCCTGCAACTGTGTTGTTTTCTGCTGAGCTTTTCTAGAGGTGGCACTGGAAGATAATAACCATCCTGGTTCTCTTACCTATACCAAGTGCTTCCATTTCTTTGAACACCAGTAAAGCCATACTTCTGCCTATACCACCACATCTTCTCAGAGTCTTCAGTAAAGCATTAAAAGTTAGCAGATTTGGTTGCACCTGTTGTTCAACCATGTGATTCAGGAAGACCTTAAAGAAAAAATTCCCAAATCTTTAGTGCTTCATAGGTTATGGATCTCAGTTCAGCTTTCAGGCAGGTATACATTCATTTCCTCAATCTAATCCTCTCACCTCCTTCAAGTAAACAACTTCACCTCAACTGATAATTTACTAAGGGAGTATCATCTAATTTTTAAACAAAAAACAAGACTACAAAATTACATCAGATTAGATCTTGGGAGACCTGTGTCTAGATTATCAAAAAAATTCTCAAATTTATCTACTAGCTTTCCTTAACTGATGATTACATTTCCATGCTGTCATTAAACTGCAGCCTGTTACCCCTCAGAATTCCATTTCCATCACACCACCACGAATTACAGTTCAAAAAGTTTCTATCTAAAATTGATGGTTCGTTTCTATCTCCCAGCATGATTTCCCAATTACTTTCTGTCCAGGCAGCTCTTGGAGCAGGCAAGTTCTCATAAGGGAAACCATTTGACAAGGGCAAAGTTGGACTTTGTACTTTTCCCACTCCTCAACAGTTAATTAGTATGTTTAAAGTAGGGTACTTCCTTTGCAACCAATACAGCAATTCTTTGATCTTTGTACAGAACTCTTGTTTTCAGTCTTCTAACAACAGCAAAATTCTGCTGATTAAGCAAACCCAACCCCTCCAACTCTTCCCTCTTCCACAGCTCTTTGGCTCCACCTTCTTACCTTGGCTAATTCCCATCTTTCTACAAACTTCTCCTTCAGATATGGGACTGCAGTGATCAGCGCGTTGAAGGTGTGCACATCCGCTGGAAAACGTTGGGCAATTTATTTTTAACTTTATTTTTAACTGAAAACAGTCCCAACATGGCTCAGCTTTTGGCAAAGTCTCATGCAAACCTGCTTCCAGTGAGCCAGCCACATGCCAGCTGCACCAAAACAAGGTTGCACTCAGCTCCCATGATCCAGCTGAGGTCCGTACCCCTGCGCCAATCATCACAGCCATGAAACAAACTCTCAGGTACCCACCAGTGGGTTTCTGCTGCTTTAAAGACCACAAAGTAAAAGCAGGAGACACTTACCTTTGTGTCTTTCATTCAGCAAGTCTATGTACATGTCATAAGCTTTAGCAGAAACACCATGCTGCAAAAACAACCCAAATAAAAATCCGTGAAAATCAGCAATCTCTGTGACTGTGTGAGATTTCACAAGCTGAAAACAAGCCCTGCCAGCACTGCAGGACAGCTTTACCTTCACCATCCCACGGATCATGGTGCAATAGGAGTGTGCATTCCTCTCTGGCATGGTCTTAAATATCCTTTCAGCATTGTTGTTGTCCCTAGGATCAACAAAAAACCTGAATGTTAAAGAACTCTACAAAAGATACCTTCAGGAAAACATGCAAAACAAAATAATGGATTTTACCCCCAAGGGCTGATATTTCACATTTATTATTTGTGATACCTTGAGCTGAATGAATAAAAACACTTACTAGATTTCCACCACACTTTCCAAGATTAGCAAACACAGATGTATTTAATAAGTAACACCTGCCAGCCTGGGCTGCTACAAAGTCCTGAAGTCTGTTTTATAAACACAACACATGCATTACCCACTGGCAAGATTTTCTGTACCTCCATCTAGGGCTGAATGAACCTTTTTGGAATTGTCTCTTTGGAGCTGCCTGCTCAGAAGCATTCACCTGTAAAGATTTTTGCAGAAATAAGTTTATCATAGTTCAAAGTTATGACTAAACATTAAATGATGTGATTTGGTAACAACAGAGGTTCAGCAGCAATTTATATACCACCAAGGGTTCTTTTTTTAAAATGGATTAGATTGAAATAATTTCTATTATAATGTTCAGAAAGCAATAACCAGATTAAAAATGCTGTTTATGTTCCTGAACGTATTAATAAGGTAAATTGTACATATTTGTGGAGTTGGTGGGACTCATTAGACTATAGCACATATTCTGCAAAACCCTTTCTCTATCAATAGTCATCCCAGGGACAGGTATTGTGCCAGTTATTCACCCTGTGAGCTGGTACTCTGAGGTGACAAAAGGATCCCTGTTTCACTGAAATTTATTTATTATGGTTCAGACTGAAGAAAAATGAACCAGCTGACCTACACAAGAGGTACTTGAGGTCCTCTCTGTCAGTGAGAGAGGCTATAAAACTACAGCCTCTATAGAAGTTATAGCTTCTACAACTATAAAAGCAGGTGTCAGTGAGAAAGAAAGAGTCTTTCAAATGCAGTTCAGCAAAACTAAGAACAGGCAGGATTCCAGCTACTGTGTTCAGCTTTACAGAAACCACTTTTGCTACTAGGTCAGACACAGGATTTTTGTAACTGAGATAATTTTTATCTCTAGAGAATGTTGAATGCATCAGACCCATATCACACCACTTCCCAGGCAGGTAGTTGCAGTAGAAAAATCTTGACATAACCCTGATAGGCTCCCACTATATATGAAAAAAATTAATAAGAGATCAATAGTTTTTTCATACCCCTGCTTCTTCCAAATCCTCTTTTCCTTCTTCCTCTTTTTCTGGAGCAGATTCTGCATCTCCATAGAAGCATAACAGATCTAAAAGACTGTTTGTGGTCTCCAGAGATACAGGGGTACCTACAGAAAATGAGAATGTTCTACAGATGCAGAGAAAATAAAGAACACACCATTCTACAGCTGTACCAGAAAACTTTTGAACACCAGTTCCTCCATGACTGAGAAGCTCCAAATTCAGGAAGAACTTGGCAAGATTTTATTGAGTGCAGGCAGGTCCACAGAGGAACATTATCTACTACACTAAATGAGTCCAACACTGCAGCAAAGTGCTCAGCACAATTTATATATTACCAATATGCTACTGCAAGAGGGCCTTTGTGGGCAGAATGGTACCACTCAGTCACAGAGCATCTGCCCACAACAAGCCCTGCTCTACCACATCATAAATTATTCCACCTTCAAAGGAAAGAAAAATACCTGAACATCATATTATCTATTTCTTGATCAAAAAGTCATTTGTTCTCTATATCACCAAAATGTCCTGTCAGACAAGCAGTGGATAAGGAGGGCCCCATAATTCTGGAGAACCACTTCAGCTGTGAAAGGCAGCAACATAATCAATAAATTACCTCCCACAGCCTGTGCCAGCTACAAAAACATTTTGCCTCAGTTTGAGCTCCACCACTGAATCTGGCAGGTGGCCACATACCTGCTTGTACAAGCTGATCAAACAGGTTCACAGAATCCTTCACCCTTCTGAGGTGGATACGTTCTTTTAGAGCTTCCTCACTCAGCCCCTCAATCTGAGGTGTAAGATCCTCAGGCATCAAGCACTAAAAGCAAAGAGTGCAAGTTAAGCAGAAGCTCAAACCTTCCCTGAACTCCTGCTAAAAGACTAACCCAAAAATGCTTACTCTTCACCCAGTAAACTGCTCTGATAATCTCCTGACCCTCCCAGACAACAGCTGTAGTTCTTTAGAGAAGTATACACATCCTGATCTCCTACTTTCATGCTAATAAGTCAATATCTAAACAACATTTCTTAGTTTTATTTAAAAATCTTATCTGATACTGAATTCCTTCAGAAACACAAAATACAGTAGGGCTTTCAGTTTTCTACAAAACACTTAATAAAATTATTCTTTCATGTTAGTTTTGGCCCTGTCTGATTTTACCACCTGACAGAGCACAAATACAGTGAAAATGACAAGTAAAAAGCTTACTGGTACGTTTGGTTCTGCAAAAGTCTTGTCAAAATATTGAGGAAAATTTGTAAAAATGTATTTGGCAGCATTTCTTCCTGACTCCTTTGACAATGCAAACAGACGCTGCAGGGGAAGAGAGAGCAAGATGAAGAAACACAACATTAAAAGGCTGAGAGTGAGGAAAAAACATTTTCCATAGCACTGAGCATTTAACTCTTGCATCCTTTGCAACTCTTTTTTAATTTTTTAAAATTAAATGTTTTAATTCATACACTTAATTCAAATTTACCTAAACTGTAAGCACAGGGGCAGGAAGAAGAGAGAACTGAGTGTGCAGGGTGGATTTGTTGAGAGAAATGTTACAATCATTATGCATGAAGAAATACAGAGGAGAAAATTCTAAAACACACCTGATACTTCATTTCCTTTTGTAATTGAAACCAGGCTCCAATAGAGTTTTCCTTTCCTAGATGAAAGGGGGGAGAGGAGAAGCTATCTAGGATTTAAAAGGAAATACTTACAGAAGTGGCTGCATTTCTTGGCATAAGGTAAGGGTCATCATAGAACATATAATGAGCAGCAGTAGGATCCTGTAGGAGGGAGAATGCAGGGCTGACACACTTATAGTTATGTACACAGGGACACTGTACCTGTATCACACTGCCTCATGAATTCAAGGCACAATTATGCCCATTTTACAAAAGCTTTTCTAGTTCAAAACATTTCTGCTGCTTGAAAATAGATAAAAAGACATTTCCACTACCCACACACACATGCAAGCCAGCAGAATGACAACAAAAGGGCCCTTCCTGTAATACAACCAGCAACAAGTGCCCTGCAAGGCAAGCAGGACTCAAGCTCCAGCAGTCTCAGGGGAGTTACAGGATGAGATTCAGTTTCCAGAACTCAGACAGAACTACAGAAAGGCACTGAGGCATTTACAGCTGTTTCCTAGCAAGAGTAGCTACTGAGTGCTCTTTGCAAGGCTTACTTTCTGAACTAAGATTAGGAAGATGCAGTTTGAACCAGGAAGCTGAACTGGTAAGGGAACTTGCCCTTGATGTAAGCCTTATAAAATATTACAGCTTTCATTGGTAGTTTTAACTTTCTCTTAGTGCTAGAAGGGACACAGCAAAACATGGTGAGCAGATGTGAAAAACCCTTTAAAAAGAAGATGTAAAAGTCCAACTTTTCACTTATGGATGAAGCAGAAGTATGGCTGTTGCATGAGATGGACAACTCGACCTGTTTCCACAATTAACAGAACTACTTACCCTCTTCACAGTAGAAGCCAATGTTTGAAGAACTGCCAGCTTATCCCTAAACATAAAGGAGATTTGATTAATACTCAGTTGCAGACTTTGAATGTTATCATTACATTGTATGCAGAAGCAGCACAGGATTACCCTGGCCTGTAAGGAAACAAGAGGTTTGCTGCACTTAAAAAGTACTGCTTTTTACATAGGCAGGGAAAATTCAACTGCAAAAAAAGGTCTCAGTTCTGGAACAACCACAGAAAAGCAAAAAAAGACTTGGAGGAGTCTATCACTCCTGCCCCTTATTCAAGGAAAATCAAGGAAATCAAGGAAAGGACATGGAAAGAATTCCCTGGAATGTTCCTCTCAGAGCCCCTGAAGATTACCTCATCTCTGAGGGATGGATACCAGAGTCCTCCTTCAAGACAAATTTTGGGAGGAAAAAACCCCAAATCAAAACAAAAATGGTTTTCTCAGGATTCCTCTGCTTGTGGATCATTAAGACTTTGGTTGCATTTCAGACAAACAAGGAACGTTTGGCCCCAGAAGGTGTTTAGGTGAAGGCACTTTTTTAGCTTGACATGCACACACCATTTGGCTACAAGTTTGTTTTTGCTGTACAGCCATGCAAACTCATCTGAAGTGCCTCCTACAAAATAGCCTTTGTTCAACTGTATAATTTCTTAATGGGATTTATGCAGCCATTTGTCAATGGCAGATTTTTTTTTTTTTCTGAAAGAAAGACACCTCCATGCAGAGAGACCAATGAACATGGTTTTACAGACTTCTAGGGAATCTGATCTCTTGCAAAAAAACAGAACTATGCTTAAAAATGCAGTCCCTATAATCTTTTTAAAAAGAAAGCTCAGGAACGGAGTACATATTCTGCACAGAAAAGTAAGACTCAAGTATATTCCCAGATCTCAGAATCAGCAAGAACGCTACTAGTGGGACATTAAATCCAGGTATAAAGCAATTTTAATTTTCTTTTTCAACTTAGGCAAACAGACTGTATCTAGCTGTCTAACAATTTTATTCCATCATTATTTATCAATGTAGATATTCCAGCAGTAAACACTTACCAGGTTTTCTTTCGTGGGAGCACAATTTCTTCTGGAGTAACTACGAGAAACCATATTAAAATGGTTACTCTCCAAAGAACACCTTGTCCTCTAGAAAATTAATGAATTAAGCTGATCCAGATCAAAGTACTACAGCAGAAATTTAAAAACCACAGCCTGGTACAGGCCACAATCCACTGCAATGGTAACAGAGAAGGCTGACAGGAGTTTAACTCTTTTGTCAGGACAGGATTAGTGGCATATGGTAAAAAACCTCAGAGAGAGTACAAAGAAAAAGCAAGAAACATGAAGGAAACTGTGAAGATTACAGTGTAAAACTATTTTTTTATAATTTACTCTGTTCCAAATGAGCAACTAGACAGGTCATGGAACTGGACAACTCAGTTCAGACTCTTGGAGCACAGAGCTGGCTGGTGGTGAAGGAAGTCAAGTTAAACCAGAAAAACTCTGCACAATGAAGACAAGGAGGGAAAAGAAAATCCAAGAAAGGAAAAGAGGGCACTTATATCTTCTTTATCTCCTGACACACTATGCTGTTTGGAGATTAAAAAAAACATGCAAGATATCAGTAATTTAAGACATCATACCTTCAGAACTGTCCACAGTCTTTCCAAGAGCTGTGCTGCTAGAAGAGCACCTGTAAACCAATTGGAGCTTTGAATTTATCACTCACATTAATATAGCAGAAGTAGATCAATGAAAATCAGAATTTCAGGTCAGATTAAAACATTAGAGGGGAAAAGTGACTTTAAATGTTGCACTGTTACCAGCTCCAAATTATCACAGAACTTGTATCTGATGCTCCTCTTAAAGCCCTTATTTTAAGACACAAGAAGTTATACACAGGAAATCATACTACATAAAACTTGCAGTTCTGTATTTTTGGGGATATCATGATTTTCAAGCAGTTTTCATGAATTAATGCATCTTAGAAAGAGAATCCTGAACGTAAATCAGAAAAGACTTTGAGCTGGGATGCCCATGTTTAGTTTTATGTCCCTCTAAAGAGCTGCAGGGAACCTGTGGCTGCCCCATCCCTGGAAGTGTTCCAGGCCAGGCTGGATGGGGCTTGGAGCAACCTGGTCTGGTGGGAGGTGTCCCTGCCCATTGCCATGGGGTTGAATTGGATGATCTTTAAGGCTCCTTCTATCCAAAACCATTCTGTGACTCCTTTTTTCTTTATAATCACTCACATTTTACTATTTTAACACAAATAAAAAATTCGACGAACACATATTTTTTTCTTTTTTTCTCAGAAACTGTAGCTGCCATTTGTTCCCACAGTGACCTTGACCCTGAGGGTGATGCAGTTAACACCCATTCATACCTCTGTGCTTTGCAGTGATACTGCATTATTTCTGTTTCTGTATGTCACATATATCAGTTATGATTTTACCGCCTCAGACTATCGTATTTTGCCTACAGAATACCCACAAGAGCCTTTCACTTGATCTATACCCTGAAAGCAACTTTTCCTTTTCACCTTTCTCGCCCGATTCCACTCTAGCATTCACTTAACAACTCAACCTCATTCCGCAGGCGGCTCCTACCCTCAGAGCCCATCAAAACCAGGGAAAATCCCCAGAAAATGTACCCCCTACCTCAGGCCATTCCTCGCCAGCCCTCCCGTGCCACAGCCCAGGACACCATTGCGCATGCGCGACCTTTCGCGCCTCAACCCCACAGACTTTTCCCTCTCCTCCTTCTTCTCCCCATTGCTTCCTTCACGGCCGCACCGCCGCTCCCTCCTCTTCCCCACGCTGAGGGAACAGCACAACCTTACCGGTAGCGTTCTCTCCTCCCGCCCGGCACGCAGCACCGCCTGCTCAGCGATACCACTTGCTGCCATGAGCTGCCCCCAAGCCTCCGCGCCGCCATACCGGGAGTCCCGCAGCGCTCTGAGGGAAGGAGGGCGGGACCACTCCTGCGGATGAGGGGGAGGAGGCTTCCTCGCCCCCCTCCTCCCATCAGTGGTAGCGCCCGGCCCCGCCTGCCCCTCGCTGCCACCACCGCGTGTTCCGGGCCCGTGGCGCAGCGCTTGCGGGTGCTGAGAGGCAAGAAGCGGCGGCGGAGGGAAGGATCTCTCGTTCGCCATGAGGCCGCCGAAAGTGGTGCCGTGGCGGCGGCTGGTCGGGGTGTCCTTCGGGATGTACACGGCTGAGGAGATCAGGTAAAGGCGCGTCTTTCACCTTGTGCGTGCTGTTGAGGACTACAACTCCCGGCGTGCCTTGCGCAGGACTGTGGCAGCGCTCTGCGGGCTGGAGGCGCGCGGCCCGCTGGGACATGTAGTCCTGCTGCGCCGGGGCCCTGGGTAGCGGGGTTGGCGGCAAGTGAGTCCTTCCCCCACCCTGTTGGTCGAGAGTTGGGGGGTTTGATGAGCTTCATGTGGGAATCTCAGATACATTGCGTGACCTGGGGCCGCTGGCGGTCGTGGAGATGTGGGAAAGGGCTGTGGGGCCGGGGAGAGGAGAGGGAGTCCCTGTGTGGGGCTGTGGGAAAGGGTCTGTGAGGGGACAGACGGCCCCAGACCTCTCAGGAGAGCCCCTCGCTGGCAGTGGGGTCTGGGGGAGAATCTTTCCATGTGCTGCCAAATATTTTAGTGTCAGAATAAGTAGTGTGACCCTCAGATCTTTGTTGCAGGGGGTTTCTTGGTGGCTTTTTCCAGCAGGTCATCTCCTGCAGTTTTTGAGTGCTGTCACCATTTCTTTAGTGTAGGGGGGATGTTAGTATAGTCAGGGACCTGTAGCTGTCATCGTCTGGGCAGTTCTGATCCTTTGCCCGCTGCTTGAGAGACAAAAATTGTTTGGCTTCTTAGTAGAATGGTGAAAAATGTAGAAGAAATATCTCTAGTATGAATTATTGTACTCAGACAATGAAGTCAGTGATAGAGAAATTCCCACTGGATGCAGAAATTTCCCTGAAAAAATATATTTTCATCAATAAAAAAATTATTGGTACTCAATGTCAATGCTAGTTGTACCATCCAAGTGTAAATTGCATGGCTGGTTCCTAAAGCTAATTTTTTGTTCTCTTCTATCAACTTAGGAAACTAAGTGTAAAAACCATAACAAATCCTCAGTATCTGGATAATGTGGGCAATCCAGCTGTTAATGGACTCTATGACTTGGCTTTGGGACCTCCAGACTCCAGAGAAGTGTGTGCAACTTGCACACAGAACTTCAGGAACTGCCCTGGTCATTTTGGCCATATAGAACTGCCTCTGACTGTCTACAACCCTCTGTTTTTTGATGTATGTATGCTTAATTATTCTCTTGCTAGTGAAATGTGTGTTGGAGCTCACGATGTCACCTCATCTGTTGGTCCATGAAAATATCAAAGGTGCTAAGATCTGTTTTATTTCTAAGTTTAGGTGTAATAACAGCAAATGTAGAAAGTTTGTTGTGTAATTCAATATAAATAGTAATTCAATATAAATAGTAATTCAATATAAATGGTAATTCAATATAAATAGATTACCTCGAGTTTTGTAAACTGTACACTTTGTTGAAACTATTGTTTTTCACAGTACTGACAGACAAGAGGGGCAATGTTGTTCACTGAACTATATGATCAAATGGGCTGTAGGTGGCAGGCTTTTCCTCTGACTGTTCTGTGGATGGCCTGCAGATTTTCCACAGGTCATGCTTTGCGTACGAGTTTGTGTGAAAAAAATGAAATCATTGCAAAAGTGTTGAAAAAAACCTTTTTTTTCAGTCTGGTTCTTTATGATTAAATTTAACAATTAGTCGTAATTTCTTTTTTTTTTTTTTTTAAGTTCAGACAAATCTATGTACCTGCTTACTGTGCAAGCTAGTAAGTTTACCAGGGTGATTTTCTCCCCTCCCCCTTTTCTTTTCAGAAATTATACCTTCTAATTCGAGGTTCTTGTTTAAATTGCCACATGCTGACATGTACTCGAGCTGTGGTTCACTTACTGCTAAGTCAGCTGAAGGTTCTGGAGAAAGGGTTGCTTCATGCTGTCCATGAACTTGAAGTCATCCTGAACAGGGCAAGTACATCAGTTTCTCCTTGCTTTTTTGAGCTGAAAGCCTTGTAAACTGCAGCTATCCCCAATTTTTCTGTTTCTCTTAGTTTTTAGAGCAATGTGCAGACGCAACAGGTTCAGAAATCGAAGAAGAGTTAAATCACCATGTTCAGGAAATTTTACAAAGTCATCAAATAAGAGATCAGTGTTCAAATGTGAGTACAGTCAGTGCTTCTGTGATCTCAGGTTTTGTCCTCTTAAAATGGTTATGTGCAGACCAAAGTTTTCCACTGTGTAGAGTCTAGATTTTATCCTGGAGTACTGAACTATGTTATATTTAGAGGGCTTTAAATTAAACTTTAAAAGATTTTATTTCCTAATAGTTATAACTAACAGGAAAATGTTAGTTTCTGAACTAGGTTTCTGAAAAGTTCACTTTGTGTAGGGAAATGTTTTGATGGTGTAGTTAGTAGAGTTACAGGGCTATATAAGAATAATCTGATACTGATGCCAGCACATAAATTACAAACACTGTTACTTCTCTATATGCTGCTCCAGCTCTTTCAAACTGCAGAATGTATTTGAGAGCTCATACATCCAGCAAATTTGCAGAATTACAGTGAAATTTTTAGCAAGAGTTATGTAGTAGAGTTCTTTTTTCCATTTAAATGCAGTTTAATGTACCTTGTTACTTAAAGGAAGATGTTTAGTGAAGAAAATATTTAGATACCTAACACATTAGCCAGGTTTGATTCCTTAATTACTTGTTTCAAACCTAACCTTAAGCACAGTGTATGTATGTAAGTCATACATAGATGGGCAGTCAAAAGAAGTTATTTTAACCCATCTTCTACCTTCTTACATCATCATTAGAGAAAAGCTTTAAAATTCAGTACTGATTTGAAAAGTAAAGACTATGAAATATATTTTAAGAGGAAAGTGATGAGCAGTGGGGGTTACACGTTGCCAGCAAAAATGGGAGAATGATGGAAGATAACTGGAGATCAAGGCATCAATTAAGTCTGTGCAAGAATGCCTGTGCATTGATTCTAATGTTCGTGTTGGAAATTAACATTAATCGTGTAGCATTTAATAAATTCTTCATATCAAACGTTTTAAATAATTTTTAAGGTTTTGTGTTTGGTTTTTTTTTTTTCCTCTGTCAGGTAAAAAATGTGTGCGAGTGTAGAAATAAACTGATATCACAGTTCTGGAAATCACATATGAGCTCAAAGAAATGCCCAAACTGCAAGTAAGTTCAACTACATGAGGAAGTAAATAAGTGGTGTGAAGTTAAACATTGTGAACACTTGTGTTAACTTTTGTCTGCTTTTCCTGTCTTGTTTTTTCCTTTCAGATCTAGGAGATCACTCGTGCGAAAAGAGCATAACAGCAAGCTGACAATAACCTACCCTTCTACAGTGTACCATAAGGCAGGAGAGGGAGGAATTCTGGATGAGCCAACAGGTAAAGTATTTATCTTCTTTTCAAATATGCTGGCACTTATTTTCCTGTATTTAAGGTGCACAGACTCCTCCAGTGAATTAGGACATATGACTCGTGTATAAAAACAAACAAACGATAAATTAAACCAGTAAACTCAGCAGTAGAGGAGTACCCAGTTCCATTAACTGTCTTTATTGGAGACCCTCCTATGCTTTTGCAGCTTTGAGTGCCTGTATGTCAGGAAAAGAAGTACAAAAGCATGATCTATGTCCACTGTAATGTGGCTGTAGGACACTTAATTTTTGGTGGGTAGATAATTTTCTGCTAGATTTTTAAAATAGAGGGGCTAGGAGGAAGATGACCAACCTTACTCCAGAGAGAAAATCAGGTAACCTTAACTCTTGAGGGAGAATTTCCTCTTAAAGGAGTTAAGATACAGAACAAAATAGGTGACACTTTCCTGGCTTCATTAATAATAGGTGGATTGCTGACTGTCACTGTTTGTCTCATCCAGTTGGGTATTTTGTGAGAACCTTGATCTCAGTGTCAATACTTCCATAACACTTCAGTGTTCCCCAGCTGCAGGTTGACTCTTAATTTGTGGTTTGGTCAGTAGATGAGATCATTTGAAGAAGGGTTTCAGCTCACCATTAATCAAATAAAGTGTACACTTCAGATGTTAAAGTTGAGGTTTGTTTCAGTTATTTATATGGAGATTCCTTAGTCACAGAAAAGGCTTTTATTTTCCATCCTAGGAAGGCTCTTTAGTTAATTTCATATCCCCAAAGGACAGGCCTTAATGATATTTTAATGTGAATGTATTTTGTATGTATTTCCACTCCTTCCCTGAGCTGGAAGCATCCACTGTAAGCAAAACCAACTTTGAAAGTAACCTCTTGTGATATAATTTTATTTATTTATTATTTTTCAGGTATTGATGAAAGCCAGTTAGGGAAGAGAGGATACCTGACCCCGATGACTGCCAAGGAATACATTCTGGCTTTGTGGAAGAATGAAGGTAATGGTTGTGAAGATCAAAGTTACTTTATTTTCTGTGTAATTTAGTGGTCAAAGTCTGCAAATGTTGCTGTGGGAACTCCTTGCCAAATCTTTGCCTTTTACTTTAAGGGTTCCAGGATGCAAGACAGATTTTGTGACAGGAAGGCTTGTAGCTAGTGACTGCAGAGAACTGGATTCAAAAAATGAACAGTTTGATCAGTTGGTCTCATATAGGGGCTCCCTACAGATGGCAGTGCTAGAGAGAATTTTATGTTCACATTGTGCTGCACCAACTGTTTTCCACAGTTATCCTGGTTAAAAACTGAGGAAGTATTTAGCAGTCTCTTTTGAGTTACTTGTACACTGGATCTGTCTGAAGCTGCCAGGAGAAGCCAGAGCTTCTTGCTGTTTTGCTATTTTCTTTTGCTACACTGTATTTCTGTTAATTTTTTTCTTAAAAAATTGTGAAGAACAATGGCAATTCCTTCTACAGCATACTTCAATGTTTTTACTTCAAGCAAGCATGCTACTGTTTCACTTAGCAGATTCTTTTGACTTGACTGGGGATTTTGAAATTCATCTAGGGGGTTGGATTCCCAAATAATATCAGTGGTAAGGAGTTTATTTGTGTTATTGTATCTTTTTAGGCTTCTTTTTGCGTTATCTCTTCCCTGGGATGGATCCAGATGAGAATTCAGGATTCAGTCCAGACACATTCTTTTTAGATCTCCTGGTGGTTCCACCTTCAAGGTAAAATCTCCCCCAAAGAACTTTTGTTGAAATCACAGGTTTTAGCACATGGTTTTTGCAGGATTAGGAGACATAAACACCAGCAGTACAGCCACTGATCTGCTAAGCTGTCAGTGGAGTGTTAAAAAAATAAATAATAAAAATCACAGCAGTAACTGCTAAGTTTTGTTATAATTTCAAATGAGTTTGTTTAAAGACTGAAGTACTATTTATGAAATAAATCTATTTTAGTACTTTATATTGTATAATATTCTAACTGTAATACTGATAGAATTTTTCATAAAAGAGGAATCATTCCTCTTTTATTACCGTACCAGTATAATACGTGTTATTTTTAAATACTCTTAGGTTTTAGGGATTATTTTCCATACATCAAAGATTTAGCTTAGAATATTTGAGGTTAATCATGCTAATTTATGGTGGCTTTAGTTTCCTAAAGTAATTTTGATCTGCTGTAGGTATCGCCCTGTAAATCGTGTTGGAGACCGACTGTTTACAAATGGTCAGACTGTGAACCTGCAGTCTGTCATGAAAGATGCCAAAATGATAAGGAAGCTCTTGGTTATCATGGCAAAGGAACAATGTCAGCCAATAAAAATTACAGAGGAAGAAATCCGAACAGTAAGAATTATTGGTTATCTTATTCTTTGCTTTTTGGCTATGAGGGTTGAGGTCAGGCAGGCTACCACTTAAATTGTTCCAGTAAGAGATTTTTGCCTGGAATATATGCTGTGGGAGGTGTTCTCCATGGTTTATTGTTTCTTTTTCCCCTCGTGCCTCTTTCTACTCACCAATGTAGTGCAAAGGGAAAAAACATTTTACTCAGGTTGCTTTAGTAATGGTTTTGTATAAGATTACTGCATGTGAGAGACGAAGGGCTGGAGAATGAAATATGTACAGCACAAAGAGTTCACAATAAAACTTCCAGCATCTCACTGACTGGAAAATGACAGAGAGGAAAAAGTCACTTCATCTTCTATGCCATTGTGGTCATGAATGGTTTTGGCCACTGATGTCTAAGTAGAACCAGAAAATTAGCAAATAACATTGATTAGTAGCAATGCTTGTTTGCTACTTGCAAGTGCACATCTAGTGATGAATAATAATGTTTGTTACCATGTCTCTTTTCATGTTTGCTTGTGAATTTTATTATTGAATCTTTTTGATACTGGATGTGGTTTCAGCTGAACTTGATTTACAGTTTAAGTGCAAAACATTTTTAGTTATTCAGAATATAGCCACCAGGTGGAGATATGTTCTTAAAATGTCTCCCATTAACACATATTGAATGTGAATGGTGTACCATCTTCTAGGCTGTGAAACAAAGTGATGTAGGTAATAAAAACTCTTGGATTTACATTATTTTTATCTAAGTACAGGAGTTTCTGGTAGCTTAGTGATTCATGGCACAGACTGACTAACCAGTAACATCTAATTTTGAGAGATGACTGGAGATTGCCAGGAAATGATTGATTAGCAGTCATCTTTTAAAATCCCACACATGTTTGGCTTTCTTTGTTTGTTTGATTTAGGGTTTTTTTGTGTTGGTTTGTGGTTTTTTGGTTACTTGGGTTTTGTTTGTTTTCTTTTTGTGTCTTTTTGTTTGCTTGGTTTTGGTGGGGTTTTTTTGTTTGCTTTTGGTTTTGTTTTTTTAAATAGCGTCTTCAACAAGGTGGCTAACATTTTATTTGCTATTTAATACTATTTTTTTTTATTTGCTCTTTAATACTACAACACTATAATTTGCTGTTTAATCCTTTAACTTCATCCTAGTTACAGGAGGTTTTTTTTTTTAAGTCCAAGTTTCTTATTTCTGTTCCTGTAGGAGACGGGAGAGAATAAAGAAGATCTGGACCGGTCCATCCTGACAATGATGCCAGGCCAGACCCTTGCAGATAAGCTCTACAATGCTTGGATTCGCCTTCAGAGCCACGTCAACATTGTATTTGATAGTGACCTGGATAAATTAATGACAGACAAATACCCTGGTATTCGTCAGGTGGGTAGCAGGCAGGTTCTTGGAGGCTCTGCATTTGGTGTGTCACAGACAGTTAAGATAAATCGATGGACTCGGAGCTAAGTGAAATGTTTGTGGTTAGCATGTAGGTGTTTTCATGATTCTCACCTCACTGTTGTTATCTGGAGAATCTGCCCAATGTTTCATGCTTTCAGATTTTAACCATTAACTTAATGTCTGTGTTCCAAGCTTCTAGAGAAGAAGGAAGGACTGTTCCGCAAGCACATGATGGGGAAGCGGGTGGATTTTGCTGCTCGGTCAGTCATTTGCCCTGACATGTACATTGGTACCAATGAGATTGGCATTCCTATGGTAAGAGTAAAGCAGAGTGTTTATTCTGGGGGACTGAACTACTCTGTAGCACTTCCAGCAAGCATAGCAGCTTTAAAATGTAGAGATTTTTTGACTCATCTGGAGTTTTCCAGTGTGTCATAGCTATACGTTACCACTGTGTGTTAATAAAGAAAGAGCATTGAAGAGCAGGAAATCCTTGCTGTTATACTGAATACCACATCTGAGAAAGAGGATTTAAAAAGAAAAAAAAGGAAAAGATGTACTTGCCTCCTGGGATTGTGAAGTGATGCAAACTTTATAAGTAGATCCTGTTTCTCCTGTGGTCTTTGTACAGTGTATCTTGAAACAGCCATAGTAACTTCACCAGCTTCATTCATCTTTAATGATTTTTAACTAGACAGAGATTACACTAAGCTTGAAATTGAGCTTTTCATTGTATCACCTCCTCTTCTTGCTGACTGCAAATAGTGGACCTGCTGATAATGTGCTGTTTGTTTGTAATTCTTGGTTTGTTAATAGAATCTGAAGTAATGCTTTCATTTTTTTAATTGCTAATTGAGTTTCCTTTCCTGCTGTAGTAGAAAATTGTAAAAATTGTATAATTTATACTCTTATAGCAGAGGATTTTGGAATAGAAATTTATTATTTATTTGATAGACTGAGGAGGAATTTATGTTTATATTGTGTGAGTTTACCTTTGATGCTCTTTTCTCAGAGTCTTAGTACCGTTTTAAGGCAAAGTTGAAAAACTTGTTATTTTTCATCTCTTTTCCCTCCTGCCTAGGTATTTGCTACCAAACTGACTTATCCTCAGCCAGTGACTCCCTGGAATGTCAAAGAGCTGAGGCAGGCTGTCATCAATGGCCCAAAAGTCCACCCTGGGGCTTCCATGGTCATTAATGAAGACGGATCCCGGACAGTGTTGAGTGCAACCAGCCTGACCCAGAGGGAAGCCATAGCCAAGCAGCTCCTCACTCCCTCTTCAGGGGCACCCCAGTCAGGACTGAAGATTGTGAGTATGACACGGGGCTTGTGGGAGCCCTCCTACACCTGTGGTGAATGTTTGTTTGTTTTTAAATAGTAATACTGCTGTTCTTTCTAGTGATTCCATTGGGGCTGCTCACAAAGGCTCCCAGAGCAGGTTTATCTTGTCTTTAGCAGGTGGCTGAGAAAAGGTTGGGGGAGTCCAAGAAAAAAGCTTGATACCTTTTCAAATTCTAAAAGCCATTTCTCTATCCCTGAATTTTACTTTTAATGTGAGAAGAGAAGAGGAGGGGGTGAGGGAGAGGGAGGGGTGAGGGAGAGGGAGAGGGAGAGGGAGGGGTGAGGGAGAGGAGAGGAGAGGGAGAGGAGAGGAGAGAACAGGAGAGGAGAGGGAGAGGAGAAGAGGAGAGGGAGAGGAGGAGAAGAGAGGGAGAGGAGGAGAAGAGAGGGAGAGGAGGAGAAGAGAGGGAGAGGAGAGAACAGGAGAGGAGAGGGAGAGGAGGAGAGGAGAGGGAGAGGAGGAGAGGAGAGGGAGAGGAGAAGAGGAGAGGGAGGGGAAGAGAGGAGAAGGAGAGGAGGAGAGTAGAGAACAGGAGAGGAGAGGGAGAGGAGGAGAGAAGAGAACAGGAGAGGAGAGGGAGAGGAGGAGAGGAGAGGGAGGGGAGAGGAGGAGAGAAGAGGGAGGGGAGAGGAGGAGAGGAGAGGGAGGGGAGAGGAGGAGAGGGAGGGGACAGGAGAGGGAGGGGACAGGAGAGGGAGAGGAGGAGAGGAGAGGGAGTGTGGCATACATGGTGTTAGCTTGTCTTGCTCCCTGTGGTTTGTGGGAGGTTATGCACCTTCAGAGTGTGGTTTAGTGGAGAGCAGAGGATGCCGAGGGGCAAGTCATCTGCATTCCCTTAGAAAGATTTGTGCAGAACATTACCACTAGAAAGAAGATGGTTTGGGTGTGGGTATATTTTAAGGTTCAGTCTTTCCAGAGGTGTGCATGGAGATGCCTTATGGGCAGCAATTCCCTTGCAGGTGTGTCGACATATCAAAAATGGGGATGTGCTGTTACTGAACCGCCAGCCCACTCTCCACAGACCCTCCATCCAAGCTCACCGGGCACGAATCCTGCCTGGAGAGAAGGTGCTGAGGCTTCACTATGCCAACTGCAAGGCTTACAATGCTGATTTTGATGGGGATGAAATGAATGCCCATTTTCCCCAGAGTGAGCTGGGGAGAGCTGAAGCCTACACCTTGGCCTTTACTGATGAGCAATATCTGGTTCCAAAGGTCAGTGAGAGTCTCAGATAAATTTGTTCCTACATTAAATCACTTTGATTTTTTGTTTGTTTTGTCTCGTGTTAAATGAGATTAATGATTTTTATTTATTTTTGAAAGTTATTCCTGGTTTCTGTTCTTTCTCCACTTTTGATTGTTTGCATTGAAAGAAGGCCCAGCACATCCAGGCAGCCTTGTTCCTTTTAATGTCCATATCCAGAAGAGATTTAGTAGAGAGTTGTTCTGTGATGATGAGTTCTTTATAAATGACTACTTCTTTTGTCCATCTGGAATAATTTTGGGAGCTGCTAGCACATGACTATTCTCCCCAACCCTTTTTTGTTTATTATCTTTTTAGGATGGGAAGCCACTTCCTGGCTTGATCCAGGATCACATGATTTCTGGAGTCAGCATGACAATCCGGGGCTGCTTTTTCACCAGGGAGCAATATATGGAGCTTGTTTACAGAGGACTAACAGACAAAAATGGAAGAATTAAAGTCTTTCCTCCTGCCATTATGAAACCACAGCAATTATGGACAGGAAAGCAGGTAGTTTTTGATTTATTGGGCTAAAGAATGCTGGTGGTTCCAAAGTAAACAGAATGCTGATGGTAAAACCAGTACTGCTGGTAAAATTCACACCATGTAGATCTTGCTGTGTATTATTGGAGCTGTAAGAGTAATCTTTCATTGGAGATAGAAGTATACTGATGCAGTTTACAGGCATGGGAGCAGAGGAGGAATTTGTTGATCACAATAAAGAGTTTCTTGCTGACAGTGCACTGTCACTCCTTTTAAGTCTCTGAACTTGAAGGTTGTAGGTAAATACTCTGGTTTTTTTACTGTTAGGTTGAGATCATCATTAGATTGTTGTTAATACGTGGGAAGCCCAAGTGGATCCTGCATTTTCTGATGCTTTTAAAAAGAGTTTAACATTCAATTCAAGTATTGTGTCCCATAGCAGAGTAGGGGAAATTAATTCTCTGCCAGTTTTTCCTGTAAAACCCAGCAAACAAGTTTGAGGTTTTTTTATTTTATTTTTAATATATATTTGTCTCTAATTATTGAAGAAAAGTCTTTGGTGACATATTTCTGAGACATATGTGTCTCATAATGATGTTTCAATGGCTAGGGTAGCAAAAGGATATTCTAGTTTTGTAAACTTTAGATTTTGGAATTTTTAAAGCCTTGCTGTCAGTGTTAAAAATTACACATAGGATGTTGCTTTTCTCCCCCATACCATGAGAAAGGAATCTGGGAAATAAATAGTTTCTTCCCCTCTTCCTGCTTCCTTATAGGTCGTCTCCACATTGCTAATAAACATCATTCCAGAAAACCACATCCCACTGAATTTGACTGGGAAAGCTAAGATTGGTGGAAGAGCCTGGGTAAAGGGACCTGCAAAGAGGCCTCTAAATCTTGATTTAATGTGTGAATCTCAGGTATGCAACTCTGGAAGCTGGGCTGGGATGTGTTGTAATAAAATTGTGTGTAGAGAAGAGGAATGGGAAGGGAAGCATGGGGATAACAAAGTTAGAAACAGATACTGAGCAGCAGTTACTGCCAGAAGGTGGTGATCAGAGGGATAAGCCTGGGGGCCAGTAAATCTCTCTTGTGATCTTGACTGATACAGATTCCATCTGTTTTTGTTAGAACATGTGTCTTCATAGTTTGACTTTATAGGTAGGAAAAATACAGATGATGTTAAGGAATAAGGTTTTTTCTGTTATAAATTCTGGAAGTATAGATAGTCTAAGCATATTTAACTATTCACTGATACGTGGGCTTTTTAAACTTTTTACTTAAACTTATTTTCATGGAGATTATATAAAAAAACCTGTGGAGATCATAATGAGATCAAAATTTCCTGATTAGCCATGTTTTGTTTTTCAGGTTATTATTAGAAATGGGGAATTACTCTGTGGAGTCTTGGACAAAGCTCACTTTGGCAGCTCTGCCTATGGCCTGGTCCACTGTTGCTATGAAATCTATGGGGGTAGAACTAGTGGGAAAGTGCTGACGTGTCTGGGACGCCTCTTTACTGCCTACCTGCAGCTCTACAGGGGATTTACAATGGGTGAGTGAGGACCAACTGGTTGGGGTGGTAGTGCAGCACCTCCTGAGATATAAAACAGACATTTTTTGTGCACAATACATGCTATAATCTCTGTAAGTAAAGTTTTGCAAGACTATCTTTGAGTGGGATAACTATTTGGGAACTTCGTTTTTTTTCTTTGTGGGTTTTTGTTTGGTTTTTGGTTTTGTTTAGGTTTTGTTTTGTTGGTTGTTTTTCTGCTGGTGCATAGCTTGCTTTCTAAGCATAAAAAGAAAGAGTGGTCTTGAGTGCCTCAAGATCTCTCTTCTGTCCTGCCTAGTGTACACAGTCTAAATGTCTTGTGATGAAACTTTGCTTAAATCAAAACCTTTTTTGAGCCCATCTTATTTTTACTTCTCTGAAGAAGAGCTGCTGCTCAGAAACCAGCACACCTGATAAAGCAAGATGGGAGAATGTTGGGAAGTTCTGGGTCAAGTCTTGCATATCTCATTGTCTTGGAAACCTTTTGGTAAATGTTTGACTTCCATTACAGCTTTGCAAACTCACACAAAAATGCACTTGGCAGGAGAGAAAAATTTGATCCTCACTGTACTCTCTTCTTGCAATAGTTGAAATATTTCAAGTTACCATGTAGAGCTTTGCAGGATATTTTTATACTAATGAAACAGCAGCAGGAGGGTTTAAATTTGTTTTTTTTCTGAAGTCACAGTGTGGTCACTTAGAGTTACATAAATAGCAGCAGTGAGGAACCATCAGACTGCTGTGAGCCAAGAAACATCTTTAATGGTGACTGTCTTTTCCTCACTCTCAAATTCCCTGACACCAAATGTGGTTCCTTCCTCAATTCCTTTACAGTTTAGATCATTGTGTGGTCTGTCTCTTTTTTTAACAGGGATTGAAGATATTTTGGTTAAACCTGAAGCAGACCACAAAAGACAAAAAATCATTGAAAAGTCAAGACAGAGTGGTATTGAAGTAAGTCTGTCTTGCAGGATTGCCACGTGCACACCCCCCCCTCAGTTAATTTTTTTTTAAAGTCCTGCCTTGGTTAATCATGTCTGCTTAAAACCTGAAAACCCTCATGTTTTACTTTCAGGCTGTTAGAGCTGCTCTTAATTTGCCAGAAACAGCATCATGTGAGGAGGTCCAAGGGAAATGGCAGGATGCCCATCTCTGCAAAGACCAGAGGGACTTTAACATGGTTGATATGAAATTCAAGGAGGAAGTAAACAATTACAACAATGAAATTAACAAGGTTGGCATTGAGGCATCTGTGTATACTAATCTTATTTGGAGACTTACTTATTAAGTTAATTTAATGTTGATGAGGGCTGCCTGACTCTTCTGGAGGCTTAAGCTTTCCATCTGTCCCCAGCATGAGGCTTCACATACAGCCTTCCCAATGCTCCTCAACCTTCTCCACCCCCAATGAAAGGATGGCTTAGTACTCAAGATGCTTTTAAAAAATTAGGAATGTGGTTAGTTGTGGTACCACGTTTTTAAAGCCATTAATTGCTTTGGCTTCTTCTTTTCTTAATAATGGTTTGGGTTTGTTCCCTTCACCCCAACTCTTTAGGTTTGCATGCCCCTTGGTCTCCACAGGAGCTTTCCAGAGAACAATTTGCAGCTGATGGTACAGTCAGGAGCCAAAGGATCTACTGTCAATACAATGCAGGTAATGGCAGCTACATGTGGTGATGTGATCTGTCCCAGAATGTTAAAAATTGAGAAGTTCTTGTGTGGATATCCAATACCAAAGCAAGATTTTTATTCTGGACCTTGGGAATGGAGGCCTTTGGCATGGAAAATTTTTAGAAGGGTGTAATAAAGACCTCCATGAGTGATGGAGGAAAATCCATTTCCATTATAACCTTCTGGTTTTGCACTGGTGCTGCTACACCAGGGTTTAGAGAAAACAGCAGACCTTCTGAGCAGGAATGCTGCAGATCATACAAACAAACTCATGGTAGGAGAATGAGAGCTTTTCCTGGCCTGTGCTGGAGACTGATCCCTCTGTTTCTTTCTTCCACTACTCAGTAGGAACAAGTAAATGTTACTTTGATTTTGGCAGAGGTGGAAAGGATGCTTTTTCATTTTGCCCTCTGCAATGCAGACACCAGGCAATAAACACTATAGGAAAAGGCCATCCAGGATTTATCTCTGGTGAGAGAGAATGACTAAAGTTAAAGAGGAGAGGGTTTTGATTTCTTTTGTTTTGTTCTGTTTTTAGGACACTGCTGAGAGGTGGTGAGGGTATAGGGGCCTATAAAGTAGGATATTCTGAGTTTCATATTTCTTTGTATTAAATATACAGAATGAGCATGGACATGTTGATGGTGAGTCAGGGGCTGGGGTAACATAAAAAGACCAGGTGAGAACTAAATGCCTTTTCTGACCATCAGGAGCAAGGACATTTAGTGAACAACATGTAGTTAAAGAACACTTAGTGAGCATTTACATTATTTACCATGTTTTTCAAGAAAAAGCATTGACCTTATGTGAGCAAAAATTTGGTTGGAAAACTGACATTGATTTTTTTTCTGTCTACATTTAGATTTCTTGTTTGCTGGGCCAGATTGAGTTGGAAGGTCGAAGACCCCCACTGATGGCATCTGGCAAATCACTGCCATGTTTCCAGCCTTATGATTTTTCCCCTAGTTCAGGAGGATTTGTGACTGGCAGGTTTCTCACTGGGATCAAACCTTCTGTAAGTTTAATGCTGCTGTATTTAAATCTTGGTATTTTAATACAGTGTCTGTGATCATAAATAAATCAGCTGCGTTCACCCCCACTTTCTTACGTAGCTTTTGAGAGAGCATAAATTGCCAGTCCTGGTGTGCTTCTCAGCAGAATGTTGATGGGATTGTGCTTATGTTTAGGAATTCTTCTTTCACTGCATGGCTGGCAGAGAAGGTCTTGTGGATACAGCTGTCAAAACCAGCCGTTCTGGATACCTGCAAAGGTATGGTTTAGAATTTGAGCCTTTAAAAGATCCTCTTGGTTGGTTGGTTGGTTGGTGGTTTTTTTGTAGAGTACTCTAGACTGGAGGGAGTTCTGATACTGCTTTGATTAACTTCAGTGTGCTTGCTTTTTACAAATGTATTTAGTGTCTGAATGTTGAATGTTTGTTCTAAAGCTGACTTTCTTGGGGACTGCATCAAGTGGAACTGTATCATCTCCAATTAATCTCTGGCACATAGTAACAACATGGAGAAATCTGTTTTCATGGTGCAAGTAAAGATGTACAAACCTCTGGTTTTTCTTGGCCACACTGTAGCTCTTGTTATTATTCCAGCAACACCCACAGCATATAGAAGAAATAAAACCTTTTAGTTGTTTTGGAGTTTAGTGAAGGGTTCTAAAAAAGTGACACCCCATCCTTTCATAGAATAAAATCACAGAGTTTGTTTGCAAGGGACCTTTAAAGGTGATCTAGCCCAATTCCCCTGCAGTAAGCAGGGACATCTTCAACTAGACCAGGTTGCTCAGAGCCCCATCAAACCAGACCTTGAATGTCTGCCAGGATGGGGCCTCCACCACCTCTCTGGGCAACCTGTTCCAGTGTTTCATCATCCTTAGAGTAAAGAACTTCTTCCTAATGTCTCATCTAAATGTACACTGATCTGGTTTGAAACCATTTTTCCTCATTCTATTGCTACCTGCCCGTGTAAAGAGTCTTTTCCCAGCTTTCTTGTAGAAACTCTCTCAGGTATTGAAGGGTCCCCCCAACTCTCTCAGCCTGTATTTGTAAGACAGCTGTTTTAAGAGTGACTGCAGAAATAGAGAGTAATTTGCTGTTTTGTTTTAAGTCACCTCAGTCCAAGGAAACTGGAGGGAGAAACATGCAGAAAGGTTTGCAGTCTTGTTAAAAGTTTCACCTGTGTGTCATGTTTGGTTTCCAGAATTCCTGATCAGCCCTTAAGTGTGCTGAAGATAGTAATGAAGATGGTGTTTTTCATGTTAATTTGTATCATCCTTATTACTTTGTAGCCTCTTAAGAGCATTTTTTTTGTTCTGCTTCTTTGGAACAGGTGTATCATAAAGCATTTGGAAGGACTGGTAGTTCAGTATGACCTGACTGTACGAGATAGTGATGGCAGCGTGGTGCAGTTTCTGTATGGAGAAGATGGGCTTGATATCCCTAAAACTCAGTTCTTGCAACCCATGCAGTTCCCTTTCATTGCAGAAAACTATGAGGTAGCATACCTGAATCTCAAATATTTATATGGGGTGAAGAGGAAGGCTGAAATGCATGGTTAACATCTGACATATGTTAGAGATCCAGTGGCATAGTCATGTCTCTCAGTCACTTTCTGACCAGCCTACATTTTTATTTGTATTCAAAATATGGAAGCAGATTTTAAGTCTGTGGCATAATTTGAGCACTCTTGGTTTCAAGGGCTCTCCATGCTCTTACCTATTCCAACTTGGCAGTTGGTTTCAACACAGATGACTTTATTCTTCAGTCTGATAAGTTGGATTAACTTCCTTTTACCAGTGCCATCACTGGTTATTAAAGAATGGCAGTAGTCACACAAAAATACAATGCCTTTTGTCTCATTTGGGTTGAAAACCAGTTTTAAAAATTGTTTTACAGCAACTGAATGGTTTGAGTGGCAGCTGATGACCTTTTCAGTTTGCTTTGCTTTTTGTGGTACACTGAGCATAGAGAATATAAGATAATCATACAGATAATTTCCCTACAGGTAATCCAGAAGACAAACCATTTGGATGAAGCTTTAGCAAGGATGGAGTCTCACCAAGCCCACCAGCAGTTCAGAGCCATCAAAAAATGGCGAGCCAGGCACCAGAACTCTGTGCAAAGAGAAGGAGGTTTTCTGATGTTTTCCCAAAAGAAAATGGCAAGTGTAAAAGCACAGATTCCAGGAGGAGAAATCAAAAATGGAAGAGATCCTGCTGCTTTACAGGTAATACAGAAACAGCTGAATTGGACAAGCCCTTTAAAAAAGTCACAGAATTCAGTGGTATTTTTTTAAAGGCTTTTTGTGTGCCAAAGTGTTTCATTCTGATTTAGGTAAGTTGCCTTTGGAAGGAGTTTTGTGTGGATGGTGAAGCTGAGATTAATTTTATTATATTTTTATTTCATTTGTTAAAGTCTGTGGGCCCTAATGCTAGGGTGCAGACCAGGAACTCTAAGGTAAAACTGGTTTTTGATTAAAAACCCACGTTTGTGGGTGGTTTGGGGGATTTTGTGTTTGCTTGATGGTGGGTTTGTTGTTTTTTTTTTTCATGTAAATGCTGTAGATCTCTTTTGAGATCCTCTCTTCTGAGAACCTGTTTAAATACAAAGATCAGAGGACTGAGAATTACTCTTGCTTAAGCCTCTTGTGCATCAGGGCACTAATCTGTATGTTAGTGAAGATTGTATGGATGGACACAACATGCAAACAGGTGCAGCTTCAAACCATGCTTTCACAAGGAATTTACCCTGTTAGAATGTGGACAATTAGTTAGTTGAAGGTGTTAAGAAACTTAACTGTGACCTTGTCTTCATAAATTAAACCTAGTCACTGGTTCATTTATTCAGATATGCTGAATTTGTGTTGCTTTTGGCACTTTTGATAATATTCAAAGCAATATGGCCAGGAGATTAACTCACTGATCCTTTTTTTCTTTTAGTAGATGGATAGATAAAGATAAATGTTTATCCCTGTCTCACTATGTTATAAAGCTCAGTGGACAGACTCCCATGTCACAAGGCATTTGCCTCTTTGATAAAAGGGCAAGCTCAATTTCTATATAATTTTTTTTCAAGTAATTATTTACTATTTTCTTTATTAAATGCAGCATTTTAAATATTACTTGAGCAAACTAAAGAGTAGAAACAAAACCAATGAATATGCATGAGATGCAAGCTATGTTTAAGGTCTCTGTTGGGCTTAAATGTTGTCAGCTGAAAATCAGAGAAGCTCTTTTGTCATGCCAGCTTTAGACAGGTGAGGTGGTAATAAGCTCAAGATTTAACAGTGTGGAGGGTGTTCACCCCCAAGTTAAGATCTTTCTTAGAGAGCTGTGTTTCACTGGAACCTGGAGTAATTGCAGTGAATAGATGACTGACTATTTTAAGCTTGTGAAAGACCTTGAAATCATTTGGGGTCATAAGTGATCAGAAAATAGAGTACCATAATTGTAGCCAAGTTGTTTGCTGTGTGTTATGTACACCTTGAAGTTTTACACAGTCTTTCTTCTTCTCCATTGGTATTGCTCAGTTGCTGTGTTATTTAGTTTTGTTTTACTGTGGATAAACCAACCTGCTTAAAAATCTCTTCTGGTTTTCAGTTATTGAAGATGTGGTATGAACTGGATGAGAAGAAACGAAGAAAATACCTGAAAAAGACAAATAAGTGTCCTGACCCAAGCCTTGGGGTTTGGCGACCAGATACTTATTTTGCTTCTGTTTCAGAATCATTTGAAAGTGCAGTTGAAGATTATATCAACAAATGGGAATTTGAAAACAGACAAAGTAATATGTGTCCAACACTTTCTTCTGATAGGTACTGACTTCTCTGTGTTTACTTCTTTGCTCTGAGCCAAACAAAATACATCTATTTATGGACTGAGATTGCTAAAGATGAAAATTTTTATCAACTCTTGTTTTTGTTGAGAGCTTTTTGAGACAAAATATTCTCTGAAACTGTGTGTGTTGTGCTCAGTGGAGAGGCCTTGGTTATCTGTTTCTTCCAAAAGTGATTTTTCCATGCTGCTAAGAGCTTAGGCAAAGGCTTCATGGAGTAACAGCAAGGTATTGCTGTTTTCCTACTTATAAAATAATACTTCTCAGTTACAGTTAAAATCAAAATATGCTCTTGCCACACCTTGGGGTTAGCAGTGCAGTTAGGATGAGCAAGTGGGAATATGTGGACTGTCTTTTGACATTCTGGGATTTAGCAGCAGAAATTAAATATGTTTTGGCCCAGGCCCCAGCCCTGTGTTAATGGGTCTTGTTTGTCAGATGAAATTGAGATAGACAGTTTTACAGTTTCTGAAGTGTATTTCTCCAGGAGAAATTGGCTGAAATAAGTAACTTTATTGAACTGAGCAATGTTTCAGTCTCTTCTGAGGCTTGTTGTTTATTTGAATTTTTTAATACTACAGTGAACTAAACCTCCTCTTCTTTCCTCTTCTTTCCTGTCCTTAGATTAAAGAATTTGCTGTATTTGAAGTGGCAGAGATCTCTTTGTGACCCAGGAGAAGCTGTGGGTCTTCTTGCAGCCCAAAGTATTGGGGAACCTTCCACACAAATGACTCTGAACACCTTCCACTTTGCTGGCAGAGGTGAAATGAATGTCACATTGGGTATTCCAAGGTGAGAAAACTGTGTTCTTAGTGGCTCCTTTGCCATCTTTGGCACTTATGGAGCAGTGCTTGATCTCCTTGGCAAATGTATGTGTAATCTTGAGGGCAAATGATGAGTTTAATTCAGTTTAATTGTAAATAGTGCCTGTTCAGAACAACTTTGAATATTTTACAACTTCATGGTTGTTTTGATTCATTTTCCAGATACCACATATCTGTGAAGGCCCCCCTTGTGTATAGCAAATGGCTTATTTGTTTCTGTAGAAGCCTAAAAAAATGATGCTTTCTGGGCGTGCCCTCTGCCAGCCTTTTTTTCCTCCTACAAATTTTTAAACCTGTTTATTTCACACACAAAATTTCACTGCAACTCTGAATCTGACGTGTTTTGTATTGTTATTGCCTATGTAGAGAGAAACCTGTTTTGTAGCAGACAGGTTTCCCTTGACTTTTCTTTATGGTGGCAGTGACTTTATCAGCACACACCTGCTTGCCAGACACTCATCAGCTTCTTCTGAATAACATGGGTGCTGGCTCTGGCCTCCTGCATGGGTGTCATGCCTTAGGTGGGAGCTGGCTGTGTTACTAAAGAGAAGCAGGGGGTGGGGAGAAAGTATGAGGAGCCTATGTTATGCATCTGTAGGAAACAGGCTTCATTAGTTCTTTTCTTGGAGTAATTATTGTCATTTCTGGTCTCTTCCTGTAACTGGGGTGAAATCTGATTGAGGCAGTAGAGTCCCTGTTGTGCTGTGCCTCAGGAGGAGCCAGAAAAGTGAAAAGGAGCAGTGCAGTGGTAACCACAGCTCTTGGTGCATGTGTCTTTGGTAGAACTGGCTGTTGCTGCATGCTGCCTAATTAAATTAATTTGATATTGATTTGATTGCATAGTGCTTTTAGTGTGTGATTTGAAGGTTCATCTGTTTAAAGGTTACGGGAGATACTGATGGTGGCCAGTGCAAATATCAAAACACCAACAATGAGTGTTCCTGTGTTCAATACCAAGAAAGCTCTCAAGAAGGTGAAACAGCTTAAGAAACAGCTCACACGAGTGTGCTTAGCTGAGGTGAGCCTCCTGTTCAGTGTATCCTTTGAAAGTCTGCAAAGCAATTTTTTATTTGAGCTAATCAGTCTGGTTTGTAGCAATTTCCATTTTTGAGGGCTTACCTTGGGATAAGAGAGGGTCCTTTCTCTTCACCTCTTGCATACTGGACCTGTAATATCTGCTAGGAAGTGGAGCATTGAGAGGAATTGCAGTCCCTGTGGCTGTATGGGAGTTAAATTCAATTTAACCTGTAGAGCATTGTCACAGGCTACAAATTCTCAATGGGATATAAAGGGGGTTGGTAGTAATTCATGTAATTCTCTTCTTAATGGGAGAGAGGATTTATGTTTGCTGCCATAGCCTTTCCCTCAAGCCCATTTTTATCAGTCTCTAGAATTTGAGGGATTTTGTTAAGTCTTTAACAGACAAGCCAATCTAGCTGTGACTGGCATAGCAGGAGACATTTTTGTTTGTCCCCCACCCCTTCCCAGTCTCCTACAAGTGGCTGTGCTCAGTCAAAGCAAAACATGTGGCTCCTTGGAGACCAAATATGTGAAAATCTGATGAGTCTGATGTGTTCTCTGCTCCTTCTCATCTAGGAGTGCAGTCTTTCCTGTGCTCTCCTGCATGCCCTGCCCTCTTATGTCTTAATTTTTCAACTTGAAAGCAGCAAGCACAGAGATGAAACTACTCTGTCCTGAAGTGCTTTCCTGCTCAGTGAGCACAGGATAGTGAAATGAAGCTGTAGGTCCATTAAGTATGGCATCTTCAGGAGTCAAGTGGGAGGTGGGGCTTCTCCCAGTATTCTCTTTAACAATTAATTGTTGGGAGGACTTTAAGCCAAAAAGAGTGCCCCAGGGTAGAGTCCTTTTGCCTAGGAGCTGCCACAAGGCTTCCAGAAAGTTTGCCAGTGGATCTTGTGTGATTCCAGTCTCATGTGGAAAACAGCTCATTGGAGTTGCAGGAAATAAAACAGAATGTCTTCATTAAAGGAGTAACCTTCCTACTTGGGGCTGTTGTAGGTCTTGCAGAAAGTTGAGATAGAGGAATCCCTGCATGTGAAGTGCAAGAACAAACATCGCCTCTACAAGATCAAATTCCATTTCTTACCCCATGAATATTACAGAGAGGAGAAGTGTGTGAAGCCCAGGGAGATCTTGCACTTCATGGAAACAAGGTGAGTTTTCTTTCACATACTTCAATATTTGTTCTTTTGCCTTTCTGTAGACACTGCATGTAGTTCTTTACTGCTTCTGTTGCTGTCAGAGCAGCAGTGTCCTGCAGGTGTGCTTGCAGAAGCATCTATTCAGTTGCTTTTTATGTCTTGAATAAAAGTGGTAATTTCTGGTGTGGTGACAGTAGGGGACAGTATCAGAGCAGATGCACATCATTCACATGTCTCTGATATACTCAGAGAAGAGCCATAAAAGCAACATCTCATTCCTTATCTTTGAGTGCTTGATCATTTATTACCAGCAAAAATGCTTGAGTACATTAGGTGTTCCTTGGTGCCCTCAAGAAACAGAACTAAACCTTAATTTTTAATTATTTTTTTTTTTAACAATAAATCAGAAAATGCTGGCTTTTTTGCTCCTCCCCCTTCATTTTTTTCCCCCCCTGCTTCCTTCCCCATAACTGGCCACATTTCTGTAGAACATTTCATTGCAAAGGTCTGTTGAAATCTATTTTTGTTTTGCAAAAAGGCTTCATTGATTTCCTCCTCCTTCAGGCCACGTGCATTCATGCTGGGTTACTTTATTTAACAATTTTGCGTGGATGTGTTGGTTTAAAGAAATAAAAAAAGGCCAGTGGTATAACATCTCTTCTGAAGGTCAAGTTGGTGTGCAGATCTTATGATTTTATAATGTTAATCTTTGGATGCACAGTTATATCTTTCATTAAAAGAGAGATGATATCAACCTTCTGATCCCTACAGGAAATGGAAAGGGGAAAGAAGAAAATTTTTTTTGTCTTATAGTAGAAGTACTTTTGCATCCACCAGAGAAAATACCCTGTCATGAGTTGACTGGCTTCTTAAACAAAACAAAATCATTTTCTGACAACTTGAAACTGACTGCAGTACTGCTGAGCTTTGACATTCTTTGTTCCTGCCTCTTTCAGGTTCTTTAAAATTATTCTGGAAGCCATTAAAAGGAAGAGTACAAAGATGGCATCTTTTACTGAAGTCAGCACCCGGAAGGCAGCTCGGAAAGATATTGATGTTGACCAAGACCAGGTACAGGAAAGCAGTGCTTGAAAAATGCCTCATTTCCTTTACTTGTATCTGAGAATTTAGAAAAGTGTAACATGGTTCAATGTGAACAGGAAATGTGTGAATACTAAATTACTTCTTAAATATTTTCTTCATGCACGAACTGACTTTGCATTCTATGAAAATTAACAGGGATATTATACTTACGGTGTATTAAATCCTAATTTGCTCAAGACTATACTCTGAAAATGCCTCTTCATTTTAGCTTCATTGGCATAAACACATTACTCTCCATTTGCTTTCAGATCAATGTCCTGCTGTGGCTGTAAAAACTCTGGGGAAGATGCTTTTTAAATTTTTTGTGTTGCATATTCCTTCTGCCACTCTTCACTTACCAAGCACAATCATATAAGCAGGCTGATAGCTTAACTGTGTTGTAGACATGCAGCTGGTTTAATGCTAATGGTATCATGAGTGTAAGTTCATTATTTCTTTCTAGTAGTGGGTTTATAGAAGTTAATTTTTCTTAGAGGCAGAACATTGAATAGGGAATTGTTAACTCCAAATGTGTGGCTAAGGCCTTTTGATGCAGTTCATGCTTCCTAGCAGTCAGACTGATGATCTGGTCTTTCATCCATTTCTAGACAGAGAATAATGAGGAAGCTCCAGCTGAGGAAGAAAACATTGTTGATGCAGAAGCTGATGAAGGGGATGGTGATGCTACAGAAGCAAAACGGAGGAAGAACCAGGAAGAAGAGGTAAAGATTTTGTAGCTGCTCACCAGAGCACTTGAATTCCATTTTCCTCTCCTTCAGTTTGAGTTGGGAAGGAAAACTGCTGTTGAAACAAATGGCTTTTTAAAAAAAAGTGTTTAAAAAAAAAATGAAAGGGAATAGGGAAGTCTCTGCTGATCAGTTATGATCTGATGGGGAGGAAATTTGAATCAAAAATCAGCTGAGACTTGTGATGACTGTGGTCATTATAGTTGAGCCCAGCAACTTCTGTCCTTGAAGAATAATACAGAACCATGCAAGTTACAGATGCAAGAGAACATCTGGTGTTTTTTTGAAGCCAAGTTCTTTAACTGTTGGGTAGGTGTGTCTGGCAATCAGGTTTTTTGTGCTGTAGTTCACTTTACCTCTCACTAATTTCATGCCATTTGTTGTTTCTAAAACTCTGCTGTGGTTTTTCTCTCTGGCTCTCCGTGTATTTCCATGTTCACTACTTCAAAAATTACTGCTTAAAAGTTTGGTTTCCATAAATTAAAGAAGAGGGCAGAGTAATTTAAAATAATGAAGGAATCCTTCATGAGGGGAAGAGCCTTTTTGGGGAAAAAACTAAGTTTTGATATAGTCACAATAGCCTGTATCATCCTTGCCTGTACTGAGTAACAATGGAGAGATTATAAAGAAACAGACTGAATCTGTTGTAATATTTCAGTTATAAAAGAGTTGCATTTTCTTTGTGTCACAGGCAAGATACTTGCAACTCAGCTGTCAAGAATATTCTTGAGTAAAACTGATTGGTTGTGTGCTTTGTTACTGTACATGTTCTGGCTCAGATAAAGACAGCATAATTTCTTTGTAGGTTGACTATGAAAGTGAAGAAGAAACTGGGGAAGAAAATGTTGGTGAGAATCCAGATGATGAAGAGGCTGAATCAGAAAAAGATGAAAGGACACCTGGTGCTGAAGAAGATCAGAATGGAGCAGATGCTGATGGATCTCAACATCTTTCCTTTATGTCTCAGACTAAAAAAGAGAAACATAGGTTGCTTCAGTCAGCAGAGGTGCGAGTAAATGCTGTTCTGGACAGCCACCCATCAGTAAAGGATTATGTGTTTGACACTGAAAATGAACTTTGGTGTGAGGTAAGATGCTGGTGCCTGGAAACAAATGTGCATGGCTGTGCAATGTTGCATGTAGCTCCCATAACAAATGGTTCTTTTCAGTGAAGTGCTGCTGTTTTGTCTCAGAAATCCAATATTAATACAGAAAAGTGGGACTACAAGTGTACTTCTTGACATAATTTTAATAAATTTTAGAACTCCTGATGAAACTTCCTTTTTAAAAACAAGATTTTGACACGTTTAATGGGTTTTAATCTTTTAAATATTTGGTGCACCATAATGTTGCTCTTGATGAGTAGAAGCGGTGGCTGGGCTGTTGAAAAAGTCTAAACATCATGAAAAACAACCAAACAAAAACCCCAACACACACATACCCTACCCCCAACAAGAGCTACCCAAAAAACACCCATTCAGGGTAAGCTCAGATATCTTGGAATGGTCCTGGGATGTGGTATTCACATTTCCATCATTCAGCTGGATTTCTAGCCAGACATTTCTGTTCCTAAAAGGTGATTCCAGTTGTCAGCCTTTTGCCTAAGAAGAAGTAGGCTGATTTTTGAGCCCAGTGTTGAAACTTCCTTCCAGAACAACACTACATTGTTGGGTTTTTTTCCTCTTAGGTTTCACTGGCACTGCCACTGATGAAGGTGTACTTTGACCTGACCTCCCTGCTGGTCTCTCTGGCACGTAACACAGTCATCCATGAAGTGAAGGGCATCACACGGTGCTTGTTGAATGAAAGTACCAATAAGCAAGGAGAGAAGGAGCTCATTCTGCATACTGAAGGCATAAACCTGGCAGAGCTGTTCAGATACTCTGATGTATGTCATCTTTTTATAATCCTGAACTTCAAGCATCTTTTGTGTTCTAGGGAGAGATGGTGCATGCTGGGTGCCATTGATATTTATCAGGGGTGATCTGTAGTTACTGCAGCTCTCTTGCTCCTCTTTTTTCCCCTTAGATGCATTCAGCAGAGCATTTCTAAAGTGTAACTTGCAAATCAGTTTTTGTGCAGCAGCCCAGCATCTAATGACAGATAATTCCACACCCTGCTGCTAACTATCTCTTTAAATGCTTCTTGGGAGAGTTCTTCCATCTAAATGAATTGCAGTACTTGGAGATGAATAGTTCTGTCATACCATCTAGGCCATAGCTCTACAACTAGAGGATTGGTTTATGCTATATCTTTTTCAGTGCTTTTGTTCAAAGTTCTGGCTGGCTGAGACAGCCTGGCCATTGCCTTATGTTGCTTGGAAGAGTAGCACAGAATTATAGAATGCCATGGTGGAAGGGACCTCCAGGATCATTTAGTCCAACCTTTCTAGGTAAAAATTTTACATTATATTAAGGTCTCCACTAAGCCTTCTCTTCTCAAGGCTGAAATATGTTCCTCTGCTGCTTAGGATGGATTGATTGATTGCTTTTTCTGGTTTCGGGTAATTTTCTGCTATGCTCAGTTTTGATTTAAATACTCCTATTCACATATAAAATGCTGTGATCACTGGCTTAAACATAAATCCCCAGAGAAGTTTTTATCTCTGACTCCCAAGCTGCTGCCTAGTTGTTCTTCAACACCTAGTGCTGCTGAAGCTAATGAAAAATGGAGGAAAAAAAAAAATCTTGGCTTAAGTTGTTTGGAATGCAGAGAAACTGCTGTCTTAACTTGTATCTGTGATCTATTTATTTATTTATTTTCTTTCAGATTTTGGACCTGAACAGACTTTATTCCAATGATATTCATGCCATGGCTAGTAATTATGGAGTTGAGTCTGCCCTGAGGGTGATTATAAAGGAAATCAAAGATGTATTTGCTGTATATGGTAGGATTTATTTGTATTTTTAAAGATAGTGTTTATTATCATGAAGATTGTAAGGACTGTGGCTGGCTTTTGCTAAGTTATGGTTTTGCTTGATCTTTTTATTTCTGTGTGAATTTTTAAGTTGCACCTTTTGAACATTTTAATGATTATAGTGCCTTCTGTGGAGCCATTAGGTAATGGTTAGGTTCCATTTAATCAGTAGGAAATTCATTAGACAAGGTTAAATTTATCCCCCTATTCACAGAGCTTTTCTGTTCCAGCATATTTATTTTTTGCTAGCTGGAAGGTTCAGACAAATTAACTCCTACCACCTGAGGAACCTGACTGTGTTAGACTTGCATGGTGGCCTTGAAAATAGGATTAATTTTGCTTTTTAATGACAAGAATCTAGGCTCCTGTTGTAGTTGAGTTTATGTTTCTGAAAATAGCTATGAAAATAGCTGTGCTGCATTGTCTGAATGTTCTCTCTGCCTGGATTGTTCAGAGAGTCCATGCATCTGGCTTAGGGAAGATGCCTGACTTCATAGGCATGTTGAGTTTCCCCTAAGTGAGTTGAGTCTTGCTGTGAATTAAACTATTGAGAAGAGGGAAGATTAATAACAGTGGGAATTTTAGCAACCAGTTATATCAAACAGATTTGCCAGCTGGCAGCCCGGAGTGGTCTGACCTTCAAGTTGTTCAAGAACTGCTAGGTAAATGTTGACAGAACTGTTAATGATCCCCTGTTATATGGACTCCACCAATGTTATTTAAAAATAAGTGCTGTTTCTTTTTAGCTGAAACCAGTTTTTCTGTGGATGCCTAACATTTTGCACAGAAAATACCAGAACTTTCCTGCCTCTGGTGCCCAGGTAGTGCAGGCCACCAGGTGAGGGGCCATCTACATATGGATGGATGTGTGACCCTCTTCTGCAGAACCACAGATGATGCAGTGCTGACTGATTTTATGCAGAGAAACTCTGCTGCCTTACAGCATTCCTGACATGTTGGTTTCCCTGGAGAAATATTGGTTTGTATTTTGGTGAGGTCTGCCCCCCTCCTTGATATTTGAGGGGAGCAGTGAAGCCAGCTTGTTCACAGAGAGGTGCAACTGCATTACTAGAGATGTTCTCCACGTTCATTTAGATTCAGGGGGGGTTAATTTAGACCTGATCTAAAAAAGAAAAATACAGCTTAGCCCTTGAATCCTCTGATAATTGCTTTTTCTTGTGTTCTCAGGCATTGAGGTAGATCCTCGGCACCTTTCACTTGTGGCAGACTACATGTGTTTTGAAGGGTTTTACAAACCACTGAATCGTTTAGGAATTCAGTCCAACTCCTCCCCTCTGCAACAGATGACATTTGAAACCAGCTACAAGTTCTTGAAAGAGGCAACGATGATGGGTAAATGGTTTAGTTTGAACTATATTGTTGCAGCTTTTCACATGTGCTTTGTTTTGATCGTAACCTTCCACTATTTTGAGTAAAGCATTATTGCATTAGGGAAAAAAAAAAAAGCCAGAGGCTAAAATTTTAATTAAGCCATTGCCTAGGAAAATGTTCCAGATGTTTTTAATAAAAATTTTGTCAGCTTAAATGAAGTCAGGTCCCACATGTAATCAATGGGGTCTGTGACTCCTTTCTTTAAGAATTAGATTGGCATTTTTATAACAAGCCTTAAGATTGAGATTAGTTATAGCAAAGTCTTTTGAAAGATGACTAGGTATGCCTTTTTCTGTCTCTGCCATTAAAACTGAATTTGCTGCTTTGTTTTCATGTCTCTGTTATAACTCCTGTGTTTCTGTGTCTTATCTAACCTTGCTTTTGAGAATTTTATTGTGAGAACAGTCCTTCTGGTTGTTACTTTGATCCTGATTTTCTCCTGATTTGCAGCACCTCTTACTATCTCTTTGTTTTTTCCCTCAACCACAGAAATGGGTTCAGATTTAGTTGGCTCATGGTAGGTTTCTGGTGCCTTTTGAGTTGTCCAAGTGTATTCTTTCCACTCTTTTCTTGCTGGTCTGAAAGGAACAGAGGTCACATGGATCACTGAGGGAATTTAAAGTGGCAATTGCCATCTACATTTAGGAGTCCTATCCAAAACCTTCAGCCTTGAGTCTGTCCACTAGAGACAGACAGTTTGCTTGATCTCATGCTTTGGACACCAATTACATCTCCCTGTTGCAAATAGTCTTGATTTCTGTGACTTGCCAGTGGGATGCCTCTATGAATGTTCCTGTTCTGTTTTTTTGCTACTTACTACAAGAAGAAAAAGCTCTTGACATGGTCTCTTTAATTTGTCTTAAACTGCCTTGCACAGATGTTGAAGATAATTCTGTGACTGATTTTATTTTTCTTAATGCTGTTTTATACCTTTTCTGGGAAAGTAATTTGGGTTTCAATCAGTAGTATTGATTACAACTGATCTAAAATTAATCTGAATATCAGAAAGGAAAAGTGTAAATCTAGGGTGAAATGAGCTAGAAGAGGATGTTTCCTGCACTCCCATTCTGGATTTGTTATTGACTCAGATACAACATAAGAGTATTGCCAA
Source organism: Heliangelus exortis (assembly GCF_036169615.1). Taxonomy (NCBI): domain Eukaryota; kingdom Metazoa; phylum Chordata; class Aves; order Apodiformes; family Trochilidae; genus Heliangelus; species Heliangelus exortis. The sequence continues at coordinate 5,023,550 of NC_092431.1, forward strand.
GGGGAACATAGCTTCATTTATGGATATTATGAATAAAGACATTAAGTGCATACTGACAGGGGCCTGGGGAACTGTCAGGAGAACTACACTGGTTACAAGTGGAGGGAGCCACTGATTTCACCATGATGGAAATCAAAGTCATCATGTGGATTGCAGCAGTCTGGCTCTAATTAGCTTTAATGTAACTGATAACTTGAGTGTAAATTTAAGGAGATACTGCATGGGGCTCTGCCTGCTTATGGCCCTGATCAATAAGAAGGCAAAATAAGGCAGAGCTGACCTAAGAAGTGGCACTAGAGTGCAGGTGTGACCCAGCAGGCTGCAGGGTTGAGTGTGAGGACAGCCCACTGCATCAGAAGCAACCTCCTTTTGGCTTTTTGCTCAAAGAATATCTCTTTGTTAACATCACATGAGCCAACAGGACAATTATGACTGCTTTATTTTGATGCTTTAACAAAGGAGCTTTTTTTTTTTTTCCTTCAACTGACACACATTTAGGAGCAGTTATTTCATTGTTCAGACACTGCTATGAAGCAGCTCCTCCCCTTGTCCTCTGTATGACAAAGTTCAGTAAGTTTTGCTCAGTAGAATAAAGATGACCCTTAATCAAAAGTTTTAACAGTTTTATTTCCAATCTACCAAACTCCCTAATGACAAAATTCCAGCTTGCTGTAGTTAGGATGAATGAAAAACAGCCTGGATGCTTATAAAAACAGTGAAGGCAAAACAGTCCTAGCCAGACATGTCATCTGGCCAACTTCCAAATTTCCCTGACACCATTTCGCTAGAGTGAGTAACCACAAAATCAAAGGAATTCATGGAATGTCTCTCCAGTGAAAAGTTCTCTTCCTATCTAGCCAGAAGGATTTAAAATCCACATCAAAAGGATTCACTCAAACAAAGGAAAAAGGCAGCGATGAAAAGGGAATCTTTCTGGCTTTGCTTCACTGTTTTTTTGTTGGTTTTTTTTTTTTTAGCAATCTATTTAATCAGCAAAATGTGTTCACTGGAAGGTCAAATCTGTGTTCTCTTAGACTTTAGAGTATGCTGTGTTTTCATGATGAATAGGGATGGTTTAGTAAGTGTGCCCTAATTCTCTGCTTGCACAAAACGATTGGGAAGAGATAACAGTTGTTCTAGGAGGGGTAGGCAGCATGGGACTCCTGCTCTGAGCAATCCAGTCTGAACAGTAGATGGCACGAGTGCTGAACCAGATGATTTCTTACATACAAGCCAAAATGCTTTCTTTTCAGCACTGACCTTTGAGAGGCCCTTGGAAACATCCTAATCTGGTTTCATTTGAATTTTGTTACAGGTGCCCACGATGAACTGAGATCCCCTTCTGCATGCCTTGTGGTTGGCAAAGTTGTGAAAGGAGGGACTGGTTTGTTTGACCTCAAGCAGCCCCTCACATAGTGTCCAGGTGAAAACTTGAGAGTTCTGACTAAAATGTTCATCATAAGAGATACATATGCCCTGCACCTACACTACAAGGGGTGTCATCTTCCCTGTGCTAATAGGTTTGTTAATCTGGATACCTGATGAGCCTGATCTATTTAATGAGAATGTCTGCACCTATGGGAGCTATCCTCTGATCCAAAGAAACGTTTATTTACTGTTCATTGATGTAAAAAAATGAGATTATTGACTTACACTGAGAATAAAGTGAAGGAGACTATCTGGGTCTCAGACAGGCCAGGCAAGAGCTGTGGCTGACAGAAGTTTAAGCAGAATCTGTTCATGCTGTCTAATTCTTGTGGGACAAAGTCCCATCTGGGTGAGTCCTGCCAATTGCCATGCAGTTGTTGACAGATGTGTTGTTGACAGATCTCTGCTTGAGGCATATCCTCTTCTTTTGCTGTACTCATGTGCACTGCTGTGACTTTTTTTAAGCATTAGAGGTTGCATTTTTCTCTTCTGCTACTTCATTTGTTAGGAATTATGTGTCTATGACTCAATTGTTAAGTTTCTCTATTAGCTGAAGACCAAAATTCAGAGTTTTTATGGTTTCTTTAGGCATAGAATAGAACTGTAGAATCATCAAAGTTGGAAATGACCTCTGAGGTCATCAAATCCAACTGTCACCCCAACATCCCCAGACAACTAATCTATGTCCTCAAGTGGAAAAGGCATTTTCCAATGCCTACACCTGGACCTTTTTTGTGGGATCCAGGTCTCTGCATAAGTGAGTCACAGAATGGCTTAGGTTGGAAGGGACATCTGCTCCAACCTCCCTGCCATGGGCAGGGGCACCTCTCATCCAGACAAGGTTGCTCAGAGCCTCATCAAGGTGGTCTTGAACACCTCCAGGGAAGGGGCATCCACAATTTCTCTGGGCAATCTGTTCCAGAGTCTCACCACCCTCATACTGAAGAACTTCTAAACCCACACTCCTTCAGTTTAAAACCATCTCCCATTGCCCTGTTGCTGGACACTCTTACAAAAATCCCCTCTCCAGCCTTCCAGTACATTCCCTTCAGGTACTGGAAGGCAGCTATAAGGTCCCCCCAGAGTCTTCTCTTCTCCAGGTTGAACAATCCCAGCTCCCTCAGCCTCTCCTTGTAGCAGAGAGGCTTCAGCCCCTGGATTATTTTTGTGGCCCTCCTCTGGACTTGTGCCAACAGATCTATGTCCTTCTTATACTTAAGTGCAGAGCAGAGGGGGAGAGAGGAAGTGAGCACCTGTCATTTGATACAGATTTATTCTTTAAATGGCAATGTGAGCTGCTGTGACTGCACAAAAGAATCTTGTAAGAATTACCAAAACAGAGGTTTTTTAAACTATTTTTGCTTAAATATTCTATATCAAAGAGGATATTTAATAAAGGACAATGCAAAAAATACTCTGGATTCCCTATTATGTAGCTCTGTTACTGAGAGAATTTTGTCATGCACCTAACAGCCACTGCTTTGACTGATGTTAAAAGTTGTTAATCAAGAGCTGTTAGCAGCTCTTCAGAAATCAGACTTTCTTGTTGATTAATTTGATTGTAATCAGTGGTTAAATTTTTTTTCTAGCTTGTTCCCTACCATCTAGGCAAGTTTTCTAACAGATTACAACCTCTGATCATCTGCTGTGGTGCCTCTAAGCTATTGGGAAAGTGCCAGAGCTCTCTTAGCCAGCTGAGAAGCTCCTGGTTCCAGCAGAGCCATGCTAACAGGGATCAGATCAGGTACTGGGAGACGTTGGCTTGGGATTGTGAAAGAGCCTCTGTGGAGTATCTTGATGGATTCCATTCTGCCTCAGCCTCTTAACTCTGTGTCAAATGTACTGCAAAGTGTGCTGAAGCTTAACAAATGCATTAGGCTGCTGGCTCTCCAGTTTCACTGTGCAAATCCTCATAAAAGATTTGCTTGTGTCTTTTTCCAGTCTTAGCACCTGTTCTGTATTTCTCAAAAACATGTCCTTTGTGAACAACTGGAATTAGCTTGGATACAGTTTTGCAAATGGGATGGGAAAGCCCAAATGTGTTTAAAAAAAATAAATAAATAAAAATTCAGTCTACATTGTATATTTTTACAGACCACTAGCTGAGAATGGTCCGTCTACCAAAATCTGTTTACAGTCCTGCAGTGAAGAGCATCTGGGCCACAATTTCTACATGGAAATGTAGCCTCTTTTAGTTCTCTGAAGAGTTTGACACAAGCAACTCCTTCATCCGAGGGGTCACAGCACTTCCCTGTTGAAGCACAAGAGGTCATTTTGATTGTGTCATGATAATGAATTGTCCTGACAGTTATGGAGCTGTGAAATCTTACAACTCTTATATTTTGGCATACAAATTCTGCATATTTGAAATGGGTATTTGAAATTATGCTGTGCTGCAGCTGCAAAGAGAGTATCCTGAGCAGCTTGATGGTCTTTTCTAGGCACCAGCTTGCTTTTCTGTTGCTCTCCAAAGCTCCTGAGGCCAGTGCTGCCTGTAGCAGTCCTTCTGGGAGGCTTGCTTGCTGCTTCAGTGGGGAGAAATAGTCCTGACTGGTGGTGGGGCAGCAGTCAGGCAACACACTTTATGGGGGCAAAGTGAGGGGATGCTAAATGAACAAGGGAGGAACATCCCTCTAAATATGACATGGTCTTGTTTTGAGAAAATGCACTGAAGTGCCTGTCCTTTGCTTTACACCAGTGTTGTGTGGCAAAGAGCAGCTTCTTGCTCCCTGCAGAGTCAGCTGTGCAGGAAATGGTGGTGAATTCAGTAGGTGGTTAGTCAGTCCTGCTTCTAGGTTATCTGACACTGATGAGTCTTTAAATAGAGCTCTTTGGAAAATGTGCTCTGGCTGGGGCAGGATGAGCCAGCATCCACTTTCAGTTTGGAGCTGCCTTTAAAATTTAGGCCAGGATCAGAAAAACTATTCTGATCTGTACTGAAAGAACTGTAGGAAAATTCCTAAGATTACAGTTCAGATCCTGCCATACATACGTCTGCTTAGGAAAACAAAGTAAGTGATTTTTCCTGTTGGTGCACAGAAGTAGCAGGGGAGGGAGTATGGAAGGGCCTCAGGTGAGAGTCTGTGTCTGCAAGGCTGGAGAACATCACATATTTGGCATATAAATGTGCTTAGTTTGTAGTGGGAAAAGGAGACAAAGAGGGTATCAATTACTCTTAATCTGTAGCATGAGCAGATTGGCTATGGAATCATCTAAACTGCCTTTTCTGACACAGGAGGGGTTTGCTTAAAATTCACATGTGTGTAGAAAATGGAAGTAAAAGAAATGTTCTGCTCCCTGGGGTTGGGACATTTCTGTTTCTTTTGATGCAACATGTAGCTCTCTGCAGCCAGATCTTCCAAGTCTTAAAGTTTCTTTGTTTCCTTGCAATGATTCCTGTTGATTTGCTGTTGTTTTTGAGGCAGTGGATGACCCCAAACACAGTCTGGGATAAGGCTGCAGTAGTGGATGGGGTTCTTGCTCCTCTTGTAATTATGTAGGACAGATATGGAGTCAGTTTTGGCATAAAGAACCCCAAAGAGCTGATAGTAAATGTGGTTCATGGGAGGGGGTTAGATCATGATTAAAAGGCCAGAAGAATGGGCTAGAAAGCCCCTTTGGAAAGTGAGAATCGAGCTTTGCAAATATTTAAATAAGGGGAATTAATAACTGGGGCTTTCTTTTTCTCCAAGGAAGTATCTTGGTCTTCTGAATCAGAATTCAGTATGTTTTCTTTATTTTTCTGATGCTGAGGAAATCTTCTCTCTGGTGAGGTTCTCTTTACTCACTCAACTAGTAGGAAGTGATGAAGAAACATGTTAGATGGCACTGAGAACTCTCCATACTATTTTTGACTGTTATCTTCAAGACCAATTTGAATGCATGCTGTTTACAAATCTTTCTTCAAATACCTTAGACATTACTTTAACAGGTACCAGGAATAATGTGAAACTGACACTGGGCAGTCACAGATTGTGGTGATTTCCTCCACTTTGTGTCTATGTGGTGTAATCCCATTTATAGGCCATTTAGAAGTCGGATGCAGTGCTGGCAGTGGCCAAGCTTTTAATGCTGCTTCTTGGGAACCATCCCTTCCCTTAACTCTCTGCTGCACTGTAAGGTGCCAAGATACCCTGTGAAAACATGGGAGGAATGAGAGAAGAAAAGGTGGCTTCCAAAATTGCTTTTTTTCTCAGTGCTCTCTCTGCTAATAACAGCAAATGATCTGTCTGGGAAACTTAAGGTTTTGAGCTTGACTAATTGTGCTCTCCAAGAACAGGCTGGTTAGCATATACAGGTATGAAAGCTGGGGGAAGATGATTTTGAAAGCTCTAAAAGAACTTGGGGTTATTCAGCCAGAAAGAGAAGCAGTGATCCCTATCTTCTGGTCATGTGTGCTTTCACAGGCAAGGAATGTGTTGTGGGGTTTATCCCACTTGCATAGTATGAAACACCTACTGGCTGATCCAGATTTGTTACCTGTGAGATAGCAAGAACGTAGAGATAAATCTTTTCAGGATGTTGGGAATGGTGAACCAGTTTGTATTTGCAGAGCACTTGGAAAGCAAGGTTTAAGCTGAATAAATCATAAGAGAGGACTTGTTCTTGTCAGAAAACTTGAAAAAAAACCCTGAATTCAGCAGTGAGGATGGTTACAAATAGGTATTAGTACTTCTTCCATCTCAGAAGCAAAGCTAAATATTAGAAGAGAGGGAGCAGAAAAGTTTGTTTTGCCAGATTGTTGGTTCCCATGTTGTTATGCTTGTGTAGGTCAGTAACCAAGCAGTGACAACAGCACAGCCCAAAAAGATCTTTAATCATTCAGAGCTTTTCTGGACAAACTGCTTGTAGCTTGCCAGTAAGTCCTGAAGTCTGGAAGCTGCCTCATCTGCTGAGGAGTTTGGCAAGTACAAGGACATGTGATACCTCAGGGACACTTCACACAAGGTCAGGTTGTGCTGACTGGGCTGTGCTCCCTGCTCTGGCTGGCTGCAGGCAGATCAACCCAAAGCAAAACACATTCTCTGGGATTAGGACAGACAGGAGAATTTGGGAACATCACCCATAAGGGTTGAGATCCAAGAAGTGTTTTGAAGGTTTCAGTGCTGAACGTGGCAGTCTTGTAGCTTGGGGTGGATGTGAAGGTTGGGGTCTGTAGGTGTGAAGGCCACGACTGTGTGGTGGGTGAGAATGAGATCTGCCTCCCCCAGCTTGCTGCATGGCAATTTGCTGCCTCAGCATCTTCAGTCCCTGCTTTTCCTGTCTTTTTAAGTAGCACTCTAAGCATCACAGGTGGTGCTCTGCCCTGAAGACCCCCAGGTTTTGTTTTGTAAATAAGTGCTTAAAAATGATAAAAGTAAATGTGACTTCTTTCAAAGTACACCCAGGGAAAATGAGCCCAGCATTGGTGGAAGCCACTGAGTATGTAGGAAACTTGCTTTGGGCTCTGCAGTGCTCTGAGGGGCTTCAAACCCCCCCTTCTGACTGCCCTAACCACCAGGGCAGGGAATCTTCATTTTTCCTGCTCTGAAGGCCTTTCTGCTGCTGGAAGTAATGTGCTGTTTGGAGGGATAAGGGAGGGAGGAGGTCAGCTCCATTCCCAGGGGAAGGGAGGGAGACTAGGGCTTTCTTGGAAGACCAGAGAAATGTTTCTCCTAGTGTTTGTGCAGAGAGAAACCCTGCCTCAAAACAGGATTGCAGCTCTCTTTCTCAGGATTCAAGGCATTTTCCTGTGATGTGAAAGATGGAATTTGTAAAGTCCCTTAGGCAGAAGAAGGTTATGAAGCCCAGTGTTGTGGATGAGCCCTGAGGCAACCACCCAGCTCCTTCAGCATTGCCTTTTGGTATAGTCACTGATCTGCTTTGCAGTGCAGTACTGGTGTGGTGAGGCCTGAGGATGCTCCCAGGAGGAGGTTGACACTGGTAGAGCAACACCCAAGCTGGAGGTGTATGGGGGTGTAATGGGGTGCTCAGAGTGGTGTGGGATGAGAAATCAAGGACCTAGAGAGCTCTGCTGGCTGTAGGGCTGAGGGGCAGCCAAGCAGTGTTCAGGAATGCAAGGGGGATCAAAGGAGGCATCCCTGGTGCGTCCTCCATGGATGGAGACCTGTGGTGCTGAGCTGAGCTGCTGGCCAGGGCCAGCCCTTCCTGCTCCTGTCAGAGCCAAGATTAAGCAAGCTGCTCATTAATGAGGTTTCACAGTTTTCTGGCCTGGGTCCCTCAAAAAAAGCTGCTCCTGGAAAAGCTCAGGTCTGATCCCGCCACCGGAGAGGATGTGGGGCTGTTCCTGTTTTCCTGGGAGTCACACTGTCTGCCAGCTTCAGGAAGACAAATGATCTCCCTGCCTTGAATCTGGTGGGGTTGCAGCTCAGGCTGTAGTAACACTGCTGCTGTTGTTTGGGTTTTGGAGCCTTGCCTGGCACTAGGGAGAGAATAACGAGTGATCAAGAAGTAACAGTGGAACATTAATGCAAACTGCAATAAATACAGAGATGCATTATTAATGGAGCATTAAAACCAAAAGGGCAAGATAGAGCAAATCATATGCTGACAGTACAACAGCTCTGCAGAAAAGTCCCAGGGCAGTACCTTGGAAAAAAAAATCAATGCTCTATAAAACACTTCCAATACAGGGTTCTTCTGTACCATATTTCCTCTGCCTGGGAACCTGGATTGTTTCTGGGAGATGCAGAATTTGAGATGTGTTTTAGACCCAATAGCCTCATGGTTGTAAATAATGCTACAAACCAGGGCAGTGCCCTTGTTTTCCCATGGGAATCAGCTGTGATTTATTGGATCTGCTTTAATTTTGGATAAAGCTACAGAACTCAATTTTTACAGGAACAGCAGGACAGCAGAGTCTGAATTCTTCCTCTTGCCAGGCTCAGGCTGGGCAGGAGTTTGAGGCTGGTCCTGGACTCTTGTCCTGCCTCTGTTGTTAAGTGACAAATAGTCCTGAGCCAGGAGCAGCAGTAAGGGGGGGCCCATGACACCAATGATGGGGACAACACAAGGTGATTTTACAGTCACTGAAGCTCACCCAGCAGCTCTCATGCTTTGCTTCATGGTTGGGGCTGGGCCAGGGCTCTGGGCAGAAGAATGTTGCTGAAACAGCTCTTTTAAGGTGCTGATGATGCATCTGCTCCTCTCACCACTAGACTGTGGGTCTGCTCAGTTATCTCTGGTACAGCCAGATCACTACAACCTTGTGGGATGGTTGGTTGCTTGGTGAAGAAGCTTTATCTTCCTTATCTGAGATGGAGCTAATGCCCACACATGCTCCAACTTAACAGCCCAGCAGCAACTGTGCTGGGTGCCCTCTCTGCCCAAATGCTCTCCCTGCCTGGGATGTGTTCTCCATCAGCTCTGAAATCAGTCTCTCCCTCCCTCAGCTGAGTGGCCTGTGGCTGCAGAAGGTCCCTGCTCCTTTTTGGCTTTAGGATGATGACAAAAAGCAGAGCTCACACCAGTTGCTTCTCCTTTCTGTGCAGGGAAATTTCCTTGCTTCAAAATCAGGGAACTGAAACAAGTAATTTTTTGTTGGTGGTGATTTTTTTTTTTCCTTTTCTGTCAGCATCTATGATCTCAAATAGTTTTCCACTCTAAGCTATTTACAGGAATGAGTGTCTGCTGGTTTATTTGGGGGATGGGAGACCAACATGGAGAGCATCTGACTGGCAGCATGTCCACCTGGTCAGGCAACGGAGCATCAAGCCAGACTGGGATTCATCCATTGCAGTAAAATCCCAAAATCTCTGCTCTGTGGGGATCTGTGTTTCCCAGGGCCTCACTGACTGTGAATTTGAGTCAGCATCTGGGACTTGGCTTCACACAGGCCTACAGAGCCACTCAAGGCAAATGTTTCCTCCTGGGATTTGTGGGTATTTTTAAAAAGGAAATCTTTAAAATGGGATTGAGCTGTCTTCCTGGAAATGCTGGGTTGTTCCAGGGAAGCAAACACTGCAGTGAAAGGACTTGGACTCCTGTGTACCCGTTCTTCTGTGTGAGATGAACTGATCCTTTAAAATAAGGTTTTTTGGATGAGAAAGTGGAAATGTCAGTGCTAGGAACATGCATGCCCTGGAGAGTTGGTTTGACTTCAGCTTTTATCCTTGCTGGGTCACCAAAAATCCACCAAACAGACCTCAGAGCCTGATACATCAAGCCAAAAGAGAATTTTCTTGCTATTAAAAAAACCCCAGCATTTTGTTCATAGTCAATCAAAAGATTTAATCTGAGCCTCTGCTTAGGGGAGTTACTTAAGAAACCCATGATTTTTAAAGTGATTTTTAGATGTGAAAAGGTTTGTTCCAAAGTAAAACAAACCAGCCAGTTTTCAATACCTGCAGTTCTAATTTCTTTCTTTTTCCCCTAAAATTATTTTCTAAATCCTGCTTAAATTAGTAGAGTCTTGTGGACAAGAGGGGTTTATTAACTATTTGATTAACCATTTGAAAAAAAAGTCCACCTATAATTACATAAAGAAAGTTTGTGATGGGTGCAGGTTCCTAGGGCTTACTTTGACCAATACCATTTACCTGTCTTGGGACTCTTGAGTCTCTCATAAACTGACCCAAAACATCCTTGTCAGGATCAGTTAAAAATCTTGTGCTGGAGCCAAACACCCACCCCAGCCACCCACCTATTGTAAAAGTGTCTTTCAAGCCATCACCTCTATGTTTACTCAGGCACTGTCTTGGGTGAGTGAGGGTTTGAGGAATATGGAGATGTGGAAAATGCTCCCAGTGCATCCATTTCCCTTCCCAGGAAGCATCATCTGAGAATCACCACATCCTGCTTGTGTCCTACACAAAGCATCAGCTCCATGGGATATCTCTGGTTTTTGAGAAAAATCTCCTGCAGTTAAACAAAAAGAAAAAAAAAAAAAAAAAGGATCATCAGACCTGGTATGATTGAAACTGCTGTGAATTTAGTTGGTATCTGCCAAAGAGTGTTATTTCAGGACAACAGGCTGAGAAATCCTGGATAAACACAGCAAGTTAAGTAGTACCAAAGTGAAGTCCTGGCTTTGCCATGAAAGCCAAGTTGGCTGTTTTCAATCTCTTGAAGGTGGGGTGAAGGTTACTGTGTCACAAGTTTCTTCCACTGAGTGGAAGTTGGACCTTATGTGCACTGGGGAAAAAAATGTCTTCTTAACTACACACCTCAGTGCTGCAGCTACTCACTACCTAACTACTCATGAATTACCTCAGTTCAGGACCCAAAAATGCCACAGGCTGCAGCACTCAGCTGTGCTGCATTGGCAGGGGGCAACACAGCTGGGAGCTTTGAACCTTTGTGGCTGTTCTTGTGCTATACTTTGCATTGTCTTTTTTTTTTCTAGTTCAGTGTTTTCATGCTACCTTACTTAGCAGCTGCTCCTGGTTAGATGGAGATCTGGCATCACCTTGTCAGCTCCCTACTGTCCAGGCAGGGCAGAGCATCTCAGCCTCCACTTCCATAGAATGGTTTGGGTTTGAAGGCACCTTTGAAGGCCATTTAGTCCAAGCCCCTTGCAGGGACAACTACAACTTGATCAGCTTGCTCAGAGCCCCATCCAACCTGAACTTGAATGTTTCCAAGGTTGGGGCACCATTCCACCATCTCTCTGGGCAACCTCTTCCACTCTGGTCTTGTTACAGGTTGGTTTAATGCAATGAAGCTGGAGCAACTCAAAGCTTCCACTAAGGGAAAGGGAAAAGCTGCATGATTAAAGCAAATGCTCGTAATGCTCACAAGATCCTGGGCTCTGTTCCCAGCTCAAATACAGATGTCTCATGATCTCAGACAAATCACATCACTCCAGGCATGGCAGGGCCTCATCAGTGACACAGCCAATACTTCTTTAAGATAGACACTTTGCAGCAAGCTCTGAGGCTTGCCAGCAGAAGCCACTGCTCCTAAATAAAGGCTCACAAACCCATTCCCTGGCTGCATTTGCTGCCTGCTTCTGCTTCAGTTCTGATCACCTCAAAGATATGTGATGTTATTTTTGTTTACTCTGAAAGCCCTGTGCAGAGCTTGCTGGCACTTTTGAGTCAGTCCTTGGTTTAGAACCCTGCAAACCACAGTCAGCCTTTTTTTTTTTTCTTTTTTTCAGCACGGGAAGAAAAGAATTATGGTTAGGAAGCAGCCTGTCCAAACTGTACTTATTATATTGTCCTGTTAAAGACAGGAAAGGTGATAAGCCTTTCTGTTTTCATCAAGCACAAGTCCTCTGCTGTGCTGGTCCAAGGAAGAGAGAATATTTTTGGGTGCAGAAGCTCTTTAGCCAGCTGTAAGCACAGCCTGTGCTTTTAGCAGAAGGGTTTCCAGTCCATTTTCCTGCCTTCTGTCCATGGGGAATCACCAAAACACATCAAGACCCGAAGATGATGGATGAGGACCTGGAGCTTGGGGTTCTGCCTGTTTGCTGCTTGCATTTGCCCTTTGATTTTGGGTCAGCTCAGAAAGCCTCCAGGGTGAGTGATTCTATTTCTGCAAACCTCGGGTGCAGGGCAGAGGACTTGGGCAGTTTTTGGCACAACGTATGTTAGTGTCCTTCAGATTGCAATCATCTTATACACTGCTCTGACAAGAAAAACAGTGTCTGAGAAGCAAGCAGTCCATCTGAATGCAGTTTCCATCTGCCAGATAATTCCCCTTCCAAGAGAGAGGTGTGATGATGCACCAAAGAGGTTTAACTCAATTGCCAGACATCAATTACCCTTGGTCTCTTTAGTGCTTTACAAGCAATTACTCCCCACACTAAACCTTTCAAAAGGCAATACACCCAGGAAGCAACCAAGCTCCTGAGGGAGAGGACCAGGGAAATATTTTTAGGTTTCCTCAGGCACTAGCTTAGCTATCTAGCAGACCCACCAACCCTGCTTATCCCCATTGCTGCATTGCTTAAAGCTTGACTTAATGCCACCTTACAAGATGCTGGCTTAGGTAGCTTCTCTGTTTTTTCTCAACTTTAGTTAATGACTCTTGGATGGTGTGGAAAGCCCCCCAGCAGAAAGCGTGTTCCTCCAGAAACCAAACTCTATGACAGGGGCATTTATTTTGGGGTTGTTTATAGGATTTGGGTGAGGATTAGGAGTCAGGCTGCTGCAGACAGCTGAGACTTCACTGGGTGGGCTCTGATAGAAACCATGAGCATCAGGACAGAGTAAAGAGCCCCAGGAAGAAGATTTCCTACCATCAGCCTGGGGGATTGTTGAGGTAGACCCCCCCATGCTCTGCTGGATCACTGCCAGCAAGTTCATCCCCCAACCCAACAATCCACAGGGCATGGTCTTCCCCAGTCCAGGGCTTTTTAAAATTTTTTCTCACCTGCTACTTTTGCAGAGGTTTTGTTCCTGGCACCCAAGTGCTGAGTCGCATTTGAAATATAACAGCAGAGATCAAAGCATCTTGGCTGTGCAGCTGCTAAAAATTCCCCATTCACCTTGTGCTCCCTTCTCCCCTGGGATGTTTTGGGACCCAGCAGTTGGTTGGGTGGCACATTTTGAGAAGTTCCTTCCTTCCTCCACAAGCTGTGGAGGTGCAGGGTTTCTCCTGGTGCCATGTGAGGAGCAACATGGATGCTTGTTTTGGCTATCCTGTGGTGGGGTGGCCCTGAAAAGCTCTTGTGTGGCACTGTATGGGTTCCCAAACCTCTGCTGGGCCATGGCCAAGGCCCATGCCCAGCCAAGCTTTGCTCAGTGCCTGCTGCCTGTTCAGAGGTGTGTAAGGATATGGGTGGTCATGGGCAGCCCCAGATCTACTGCACATCCTCCACTGGGGATGGTTACACACTGCAGATGTGAAGACTGTTGGCTGAAGGTCATCCAGAAACAAGATTTTGGGGGTTTTATATCAGGAATATTCTATGCTGAAGTGTGAACCAAGGTTTATTTCCAGCATCTCCCTGATTACCCCGTGGAGAATTTGGATACAGATGTGGGCTGTGTGGCTTTACCCACCAGTGGCTTCCACAAGCCCATGAGCTCTGAGCAGGCTGTTTCCTGCTCTGAGGCAGCCCCATGAAATCACAGCCCCAAATGTTTGGGTGGTGAAGGAACTGAAATTTTCTAAATCTGTGTAGGGTCTGTGTTTATTTTTCCAGCTGTGACAGTTTCCCCTTCTTAGAAAGCCATGAGTTTATGTCATGTGGTGATGGGTACTTCCTTGCAGAGCCTTGATCCCCGGAAAATACTTGTGATGCCTTCTTGAAAGAGGAAGTTTCTTACTGTGGTGGTTACTGTTAAGGATTTCAGCACAGAAACTCAGATCATTAAAGGCAGAAAATAAAGTTAACTCCAGTTACTTCTAGGAAAACTTAAGAGTACTGGATAGCCTCAGATTATGAGTATCTGGAGTCGCTAATAGTAAAATTAAGGAGCCACTTCATTTGCTTTTTAATAAAGAGCTTGAAAAAGATACAGATAAATGAGTGGAAGGAAATAAGTAAGCCTCTAAGCTTCTAAGAGACACAAACTCTTTTTCCCTATGGCTGTTACAAAGGAGACACACTCTGCTTTCTCACAGATTCTTTCTCTTATTTATTTATTTATTTAGTTAGTTTTAAATTCATTATGTGGTCACTTTTTGTTAGCAGAAGCATAACAGGCTACCTCCAAACTGGTATCTTGAATATATGTATGGATATATGCAATGAACAGATGTATGGAAATATGTGTGTGTGTGTATAGGCAAATCACTTCAACTTCTCAAGAAAGATTTAGATGAAAATAATATTCCTGATGAGCAAATCAGAATAAAAGTTTAGGATTCACTGATCCAGCTTTAAACAAACTGTGCAGCTGTAAGCATGCAGACAGTTATGCACATAAATACAAATAAATAGAAAGAAGTCTGCCCAGTAGTGAAGAAGTTAACTGGAGCAATCTCTGTGCAGAGTAACAATAACTACTCATGCAAATAATCTCCTTGAACTTTGCCTGACCAACTGCAATTGCTTTGACAATGCATGCAAGGAGGTGGTTTTATTTGTGGTGCCTTTGCAAGGCTGTGAATGAACAGTTGAGAAGCACTGAGACTGATGTCCCCATGGCACTGTTGTCTTTCTTTACACACTGCCTGAAAAACAGGCAGAGCAGGGATGCCCCTGGACATACTGCTGCTGTGGCTTTTCCAGCTCTTTTAAGGCTGGAAACCAGAGCCTTGAGTTGGAAAAGGCACATCCCAGTGATAGAAAGCCATGAGAAATGTGATTTATGGAGAGATGTAAATGTTGCAGCTGTGAGGTTTGGTGGAGAACAAGCCAACCCAACCACTGAGAGAAGAGAGATAAAAATCACACAGAAGTGCTTTTTCCCAAACACTTACTTGGCTGGGAATTCAAAACAACCAGTTTTAACAGTTCTGGGTTAAACAAATTAATTATTGACTTCTGTTAGGAATGACTCCTTTTTCAGTCTATCCTCTTTCAGTGGAGAAACTTATACCTGAAAAATCATCCAAGTCTGAGCCAGGGAATTCTGGCTCCCCTCCAAATTAGGCTTTGGTATGAAGGCAGAGAGTGATGGGTGCACAATGGGTACCTACAGCCTCTCACCCTCCTGCTCATTCACCCTCTGGTCCAGGTAGCAGATGAATTAATTTCTCAAATTCCCATTTCTTTTCTGCCCAGATTTATTACTTTTTTTTTTTTTTTTTTTTTTTTAAGTAGCCATCAAGCACACTGGGCGTAATCCTTGCCCTTTGAACATCCTCCAGCCCAGAGGCAGTGCCATGGCTCTTGCTCAGGCAGTCCATGCTTCACCTTCAGAGGGCATTGGCAGGAAACAACTTTAATCTCATAAAAGGAAACTATTTCATAGCCAGCAGCCATTAAACTGTGAGATTCCTTCCTGTGAGATATGTTAGCAGTGAAAAGTCTAACAGGGCTTAAGAAGGGATTAAGCATGTTCATAGAGCAGGGGGTCCTGTGCAGCTCTGGAGCACTCTGGCTTATTTACAGCCTCTGCTTCAGGAAACCCTCAAATTCCTTGCTGCCAAGATTTGAGAAAGAAAAACAAGGAATGGATTACCCTCTATGTACCCCTTTTTAAAGTGGTGCTGTTGGAGAGTCATAGTGGGCTATGAAGATTTTTGTCCTGACCCAGCACAGATGTTTCTCTGGGGTCAGCAGATCAGCCCCCTACACCTGAGCCTGCCAGAGGTGGCACTTTGAAGCCATGGCCTCTGCCTTGGTTCTCCCCTTCTGACTGGATCATACAACCACTTTACACACTCTTGTAGCCAGCTATGAGGTTTACCTGGTTTTTTGAGCCTTCCCCCAATGCCCATCATGTTTTTATCAGTGTTCAGCACAGTCTGTTATTTTCCTGACTTCCTTGTCCAAACTGCTGGGCTGGAGGACAACAGCCCCAGAGTTTCTGCCCAGTGGTTTTCACAGCTTCTCCTCCCCATCATCATCTTCCTGGCAGGTTCAGCTCTAGCCAGTTGCCCTCATGTCAGAAATGCCATTGCCATAGTCAGTCCTGGCTTGAGGCAGGAGGTGGAACAGAAAATCTCACTCAGTCTATCTCTCCTGATCTTTTATGATTCTTCCCATTCTTCAAACTGGGTTATCAGTGGTAGTGGAGAGGTAAATTTATAGTTGAGTGCTAGCTGATTGTTGTTCTTGCTTCTGGATCCACCAGTCTCCCAGTGTAGCTGGGCAAGAGCTGCAGAAGTGATTCTGGAAGCACTGACACTGATGTGTTAGGGCCATGAGGATGCTTTCACCTTCAGGTCTCTGCTTCACCAACTCTGCCAGGAGGTGGTTGGCAATGAACACATCTACAGTGCACTGAGGTTTTTGCTTCAACAAATGTCCTGGTGGAGGCTCAGGCCTGGAGCAGAGCAGTTGGGTGTAGGCTGACCTGAGGGTTACAACCTAACACTACAGCTGCTGACTCCAGCAGAGGTAGCAACAGCTCCAGCATGAAACAGGGAGACAAACCCCAACCAGGCTTGGGTCTAAGGCAGGATGATGGGAAGAGTTGCTTTCAAGTTGATATGATTTCAGCTTCAGCAGACACAGGCTTTCCAAAACCATAAATTTAGGTCAAAGAGATCATCTGACATCTGGCCATAAAAAAACCCAAAGAATTGATGACTCAGTGAATGATTTTGCTCTTTCACTGTATCTAGATTCTGATCTACATTAGCTAAACCAGACGGTGCAAGGTTTCTAAATTGATTTTAAATTGACCTAATTAAAGCAGTAAGAGCACATAATGGAGATGTACTTAACCCAATGTAACCCTTAAATCAATTAAATTAGAATTTAGTGATTTGCAGGCAGAAGCTAAGCCAATTTAAGAAAGAGTTAAGACAGGTTAAGTACCCCTGGAGTGCAGGTGTACACTTCAGACTAATTAAACACCATCTAGTGCATGTTGTAATGTATCCTGACCACAGCCAGTATCACCCAAAATACACAACCAATTCAGGAACTCCAGCTTTTACCATCAGAAGTGCCAATGACTGCCAGGTCATCACCAACCATGACATCTCAACTTGTTCCATCTTTACTGCATCCACTACTTCGTGTTCAAGTAAACTGCTCATGCTGAATGCATCTTCTACAGGAACTTGAGAGTTTTCTGCCACAGCTTGTGGTTAGATGAGCTCCTATTCCATGTAGACACCACACACTTGAGTTGAGTTGTCTGACACGAATGCCTCGTGGTGTCAGCGTGACAGCATGTGATAGATGTAGGACAAGGCATGCAGTGTGAGAGAAGCCACTGATCCCTGGGGAAGAGGGCAGCAGAAAGCCATAAGCTGGATAGTTTATTAAAGCACCTCTTTCAGACAGCATCTGGCTCAGTCTGAAGACCTCAGAAGAAGAAGGAGGAACAAACACAGTGGCACAAACTACCCCTTGGCTACAGCTGTAAATGTCATCTGAGCTTCACATCTGAACTGCTCCAGCTCCAGCTCCAGCTCCAGCTCCAGCTCCAGCTCCAGCTCCAGCTCCAGCTCATACTTCCTGGCTCTTCCACTGCCTTTTCCTTAGCATGAAAGTGCTAAAAGCATTTTAATGAGGGTTTTGCTTTTTTTTTCTCCCTGCAAATGTATGTCAATTAGAGGTTGAGTACATTTTCTAAGGGATGGATCTGAGTTTTGGAAGATAAGTTGAAAGGATGGACAAACCCTTGCTGTATCACTCCACTCCTTCAAAACCAGCTGCTCCATCACTCATTGCCTCCTGGTTTCTTTGATGGATTGAATTTTCCTCCAAGTGGTCCATAAAGGCACTGCCTCCAGTCCCCTCCTGTCCTCTCCCCAGCCAAATATCATCTCTCTTCCAGAAAACAGGGAGGGAAACAGAAAACCAAGTGAGAAGAAGTGGTGAAACCAGGAAGCATTTGCTAGGAGGCCAAGTAGGTGGAGATAAAGGCAAGAAGAGGGCAATGAGTGATAAGGAGATGGGAGCAGGCACTGAGGCACTCAAAACAGACACCAAGTAGACACAGATGTGCTGCTGGTCTCACCTGGGCAGGTAGCCATGGCCAGCACAAGCCTGCAGACCATGCCCATGGCAATGAACCAGTGGTATGCCTGGCAGAGCATCTCCAGGTGAATTTCCTCATCCTTGTGAATGGGATAGAAACCTGGCGGGAAGAGAGTTATTTGAGGGATGATATTCAGGTATGTCAAGTGTCCTTTACAGACTGTTGCACTGCTGGGGAGGTGAGGATCAGCATTGTTCTGCCAGGGCACTGCAAAGTCAGTCAAACAAGTTCCTGGTACAGAGAAAACAGATTCTGGTGGAGCATCATTCTTGTTCATGATGAACTGGGGATGAAGAGATGGCAGCCAGTCACTCTGCAGCTGCTGAAGAACAGCCAGGGGGAATGGGATTTAAGGAGCAAGGCTGTGGCTGCAAGGCTGGTTGCTCAACACACCTGGTCTGCAGCCAAGGCACAGAAGGAGAAAGTAAACACTTTCTGCCTGACCTACATTCTGCCTCCGTTGTAAAGCAGGACAAATAAAGCAGGCTGGAGGCCAACAGAACACACATCCAGAAAGTTCCTGGAAGCAGGGCCAGGCTTGCATGGTGGTCTGTGCAGAGCAGAAGCAGTGACACTGAGCAGGCTGGGAAGCAGTGGAATTAATGCAGATGATGTAAACATGGCAGTAGAACCAGAGGGATGCTGCCAAACTGTGATGAGGAAGTAAACAGCATCAGGAAGGTAAGATTTCTTGTCTCAGCTGTGTACTGGAATCCCCACACACATTCTTCCAGAGGCCTAAAAAATGGCTGCATAAGCCAAAATTTAAATATCAGAGAACTGTGTGTGCCCTATGTGGCAGGTTTGAACAAAATGAACTCTTTGCTTCACGATAAGGATAAGGCTGCTTCTTGAATTATTTTTAGTAATATTGTCATAGAAACCACAATAACTGTTGAGGGACAAGAAAAGCCAACTGCATTTCACAAGGAGCCTCACTGCCCCTAGGGATCCAATGTCTCACATGCTCTCAAAAAAGGGAATAGAGAAGGACCTGGGCCAGCTGTAGAGAGAGCATCTGCTAAATACAAGTATAAAACAATAGAATTATCATTGGTTTTAGTTGTCAAGCTGGCTTCACAGCTAAGTCTCATGTTTGCAAATATTTCTGTCTGGAGAAAAGTCACTTAAAAAAGCATTTTTAGTGTGTTACTGATTTTAAAAAGCAGCTTAAAATGGATTTGGGTTTTTTAAATGACCTTTGTCCAGTGAAAATCTGTGACAGATTTAATGCAAACCAATTTGTAGTTAAAAAAAAAAATTCAATTATTGCTCAAAAGTGCTAAAAAGCCCTCTTTACCCAAGTTGTGTCTGCTGTACCTAGGGGTTTATGAAGCTGATACTTCATAAATTATGAACTTCATAAACTTCATATTATGAAGCTGATACATGGACTGAGACTGTGTAGGACTTCTAGGCAAAAATTTCTTCATGCCACCTTCATCTCCACACATGAGGAATGTCAAACCATGTAATTTCCAAAGTTAAGAACTAAGTGTTCCTGCATTAGGTTGGATTACATCTTTACAGACTTTTTAAAGCTTTTTGTCTGTTTTAAAAGCCCCTTTCTTTTGCTGGTGATAAGTAAAGGTTATTAGGGCAAGTAAACTCAGCTGTTTTCTTACTACTAATTAAATATTAGTAATATTGATTTAAATCAAAGTCAAAGGCCTCATTTTCCAAAACAGTTATCTGCCTTACTCTTATTATCTTTCATCAGAAGCAATAAAACACTTACCCTTCCCAACACAGGAAGTAAGTGAGTGGAAGAATATAGATAGGAATATAATTACCAGAGAATAAAATTGCATTATCAGCAAAACCTCTAATTTGGTTTAAGTAGCCATATTCTATTTTGGTTTGAAACAGGCTACTCCCTGAGAACTCAGATTAATTTTTATACCTCTGCTTGCTGCTGAAGAAAAGCTGCAAATAGGTGACTCAGAGCCACAGTCATGTGTGAGACACCTGAGACATTGCATTTTTTTGGTCTCCAGTTCTGCAGATGCCTGTTGCTATCCATCAGGGGCTGTAATGCCTAATTGAGCTTTTTGTTTTCTTTTCCACTCCAGCCTTTCAATACTGTTCAACCTTGCTTAAGGCAAGGTCTGTGTACCTGCTTGCCTGACCTTGTTTAGCTGAAATTTGATGCTGTTTTTTCCCTAAGGTTCATCTGACTCAACCTCCAGGCCTCCCACAGTGATATGGATATTTTAGCCAGAAGTTCTGAGCTTCTTTCTGCAGCAGCCAAGAGAAATAGGAATGTTTAAGGTAGGATTCACCCTCCTTCATGTAGCAAGGTCTGCAGTAGAGTGAGGAGATCTCATGCTGTAAGAGCTCCACTCTCACCCACAACTCCATCAAACATCTCCTAAAATCAGAGGGAATATTTGCAATTAATTTTATAAGGGCATTTCATTACAGGCTATGGCAGAAACATTTGTCCACATAACCACATCAAGTGCAGTTACCTCTGGGAGAAGATACTCCAGCAAATGCTCTGGGACAGTTGTCTCACCAAGTTTTCAGCCAAAATAAAAAGGTCACAGAAAGCATCTTTTCACTACCCAAGCTTAAGGACTGAGGCTGATTCCTGAGGCCACAGTGGCCATAAATGTCCTAAGTGCTTGTTGATAGTTATTGAACAGAAAATTAGGATTATGTGCAAATGCTGCATTTCCTGTGAAGCCACTTCATCCTCACACTTGTCAGGGCATTGCTTTCTCTCTAATGCTTTTAAACTAGTAAACTTCAAAGCAGTAAGTATTTAATAGTGATATAAGTGCATTTCTATTTGAGGAGGGAAATAGACTATCATGATGTGAACATGTTTACACTGAAGTATTTGTGGGTTTTCTTGGTAGGATGCCTCTGTGAAAAAAAACACAACAAGCAAGCAAGCAAGCAGAGAAGTTCACAGCCCTAATTAAAGCAGCTATAATCTTTATAAGGGATAAACAACACCAAAGGCCAGACTGACATCCCCATAGTCCTGCTGACAAAGCTTGCTGCCTGTTGCCTGGCTTTCAGCAGTGACAGAAAACCTCCTGGCAAGTGGATGGAAACCACTTGCAGAGGAAAAACCACAGTGGGACTTGGCTGCTCCAGTGCCTGTTGAGCTGCAGGACCAACCCCATGGCTGCAGGGATGCTGCTGGGCCTCAGCTCTGCTTGAATTTTTGGATGCTGCCCCAGGTCTAAAAAGGGAATCATTTATGAGAATACTCACTATAAAAAGGGCTCCCTGGTCCCCACTCAGATGGGAGAGAAAAGTCTGTAAAGGGGCATTCAAGCAACCAGTCTCTTTCCACCTTAATGTTTCCCATGGGTTTTGGAAAGATCTCCCTTCCTTTGAGCATTCCCAGCTCACAGATCCTCAGCCAGTTAAAGTTTCAGCTAAAAATAAAAATATTCGGGTTAACCTTGGGTTGCTTCCTAGAGAAGGAAATGTCCTGGCTCCACTCAGTTTCCCAGGGAAGGGAGAGCTGTGGGCACCACTGGAGGGATGGAAATTGCTGTTTGGATGTAAGGGATAATGTGCAAAAAGGGATCTGGCAGGGGAACAGCAATGCTGGTACAGGAGCACTGCCAGGGAAAAGGGAAAAGCCAGGATAAACCCTGCTCCCTCTCTCAGGCTTGGTGCTGCAGTGCAGGGCTGGAATGGTACATGACAGAAGATTTGGTGACATCCTCTTGTGCCTGCAAAGCAGAAGGCTGTCAGCAAAGCCAGGCAACAGTTCAGTGGGGTTTCTGCCATGTGAACTTGTGTCATGTTGCCATGCTCCCAGACTACATCAATTTATCCTGAGTATTCACCATATTCCTGTGGAACTGGTGCCCTGTAGCTATCAGCTCATGGAGATCACACGTGTGACTGTGGAAGGCTTAATAATAAGAATAATATTCCAGCAAAGTGAATTATAGGGTTTTTTTATCACAAACACTGCAAAAATAACACAATATGTTTCCAATTGTGTTTTAAAACACAGCATCCTTCCCAAAAAAGTTATTTCTGTGTTTTCTCCTTCAACACTCTTCTTGCAAGCAAAGAGTAGACCAGCAGTATTTCCCCTTGTCCCCCTTTACACTGAATATATTTATACTAAGGCAGCATCTGGACAGCCAGGACCTTGCAGACTTCAGCCACTGTGTCTCAGGAATAAAACTTTCAGCAGAAAGAGTGTTCAGATACCAATACACATTACAAAGATGGTTTGCCTTTTTTTTTTTCTTTTTTTTTTTCTTTTTTTTTTTTCTTTTTTTTTAGCAGAAATAAAAAGAAAATGGAAACAAAAATGGAAAGAATAGATAGTGCAAAGTTAAGTCAAATATAGATGTGTCACAACATGCTGGGCATCCAAAGCATGGAGAAGGTCCAAAGATGCCCCCAAACATTTCTGAAACAGGGTTTTCAGGTTACATACTTTTGCAGGAGGAAATCTCTGGAAGTTTATTACAATGTCAGAACCTTATTATTTCTGTCTCTCAACCTGAAATGCCACATCTTAAGCAAATCATTTGGCAGCAGTGGACAGAATGGAAATGGCATGCATTGGCTCAGGGCCAATGGTTTTGAACTGCCTCACCAGCCTAGCTGGTAAATAATGCTCTTCTCTGTTCTCAGTGTTGATTTATCTTGACCCAGGCACCTCTTTTGTCCCCTGGCACAAGTTCAGTGATATTAGCAAGTAAGCATGATGTAACATTTCTACATTTCTAGGAAGAGCAGCTTGATTTCTGCTGTCAAGATAAGAGATCTGCCCCATGCAGGAAGTGGTGGTGGTGTTATTCAGTGGACACTCCAAAAAGGGGGTTCTAGAAGCACCACTGAGCACCCCTGCCTTCTGCCTCTGAATTATTTGGGCACCTACTGGCCCTTGTAACATCTACCCAGATTTACAGAGAAAAGTTGACTGAAGCTCTTTTTCTGTGAGCTGGTGAACCAAAACCTGATATAACAATGACTTGGAGTGGCTTGTTTTTGATGACTGCTTCTCAAAAGAAAGAAAACCTGAGCTTGACAATCTAGGAAAAGAAAGGAAGAAATAAGGAGATGGGTTTGGACCTGCTCAGAAGATGCTCTGGTCATGCATGTACTCCATGTCTGACCACCTGGTGACAGAGAGATGGACACAGACATCATGCATGGTGGATCCAAGGCCATGGTGCCCTCCTGGGTTTGGCACAGGGGAATGGAGAGAAGGGATCAGCTGTGGGGGTTCTGTGTGCTGTACACAAGATGTGTCAAAACTGCCCAGTGCAGCCTGGATAACCCCTTGCTCTCAGAGCTTGTGTTCTTCCCCTTTGGGCACCAGTGAGCAGCCCATGGTATGAAAATGGGGATATTATGATCTGTCCCTCACGTGGTGTCCATCTTGCCTGCTCTTTTTCAAGCTTTTTAATTGTTTTGTCCTTCTCTGATTCCTATTATGACACAGTAAAAGTATGTGCTGTGGGAAGCAAGCCTTAATTTAATTTGTTATGCAGTTCAGAGAAGTAAAAGCAACTCTTAAATGACAGATCCTCAGCAGATCCTGAAAACTCTGCATGAACTCTTTGACACGGCCAGGCACTATTTATTCACAACATAACACAAAGCAGGACCCTGTCTGGCCATGGCACTTTGTCAAAATACACTTTCTGAAGCTGAGAAAAGCCTTGATGGGTTCAACTTGGGGAAGACAGATGGGACAGTCTCACTCTGTCCTCTAGGGAAATTGTGGAGCATGTCCCCCTGAAGTACATTTTAGGGCATTTGAAGAAGAAGGTGAGGGGAAGGAGGCTGCTAACAAGTGCAGAACTTCAGGGGTCTGTCCTGGGACCTCTCCTGTTTAGCATTTTCATCCAGGATCATGAAGAAGTGACAGGGTTCACTCTCACCAAAGCTGCAGGGGACACCAGTTTGGAAGGACCAGTCCATGGTGGGAGGATAAAAGGACAATAAAGGTATTAGTTGAAATGTGAGAGGTTCTGACCAGGTTTAAGGAAAAACTTTTGCACTGCAGCAAACAGTGGAGCAAGTTGCCCAGGGGGGCTGTGCAAACTCCATCCTTGGAGATTTTCAAGACCTGACTGGAAAACATCTTGAGCAACCTGGTGTGACCTCTGAGCTGACCTTGCTTGAGGAGGAGGTGGGAGAAGAGACTCCCTGAAGTCCATTTTAACCCAAATTGCCATATGATCCTCAGGCATGTCATTTATCTGCAGAGTAGCTTAGCTAAAAATTGGTAGACAAGGTGACTTGAAAGTTTGCTTAACTGATAAAAAATGGCACAGAAAGAGTGTGGTCTGTGGTGTGCACATACTTCCCATTGAGCAGGTCTTATTCTAGGTCCCTGCTTCAGAGATACACCCAAGGTTACAGCAGATACCCTAAATAAACAGGCTGACCAAAACTACAGTGTTGCAATTTAAACCAGGAGGTGATAAATGATTATGCTTCCTTCTGAAGAAATCTACTAATCTGCCTTAAAAAAAAAAAAAAAAAAAAAAAAAACAGGAAAAAATTCCAGTGTATTCTATTGAGTTTTAAAGATAACTGCTACAGGAGCTGCATAGGAATTAGTAATGTTCTAGAATATAAAAGGCAAAAATTACCTAAGTTAAAAAAAGAAAGCTTGCTAAATGAATCTACAGACTTGTTCCTTTTGCTTGGGGTTGTAGATTGATTCAGTTTACATTTTAACATGGACACCTCCAGGAAGGGCTGGGGCAAAGGAGAAAGAAGGGGAAGAAAGAAGCCAGAAAAATCTTCCTTTTGGCCCAGGCTGATGTGATTGTATTTAATATTCCTGGGAGTGGCAGTCCACAATCTTGTGGCCAACAACTGCCTCCTGGCCAGCTGAGCAGCCTGTGACAACCTCCCAAGGCTGTTTGTCACAGTGCATCAGTTAAAATTGGAGTATTTTTATTTTCTTTCCCCTTAATTCACAATGCCAGCTTAAATATTTGAGAGTAACAAACTGCTCTGCATGCAGCCATTTTGACCACTGACTTCTCTGCCATAAAATGCTTTATTTTCCTCTAGACCAGCACATTGTCTGTAGCATTACCCCTTCCATCTAGGTGGCATTTTGGATTGCACTGACAACTTTCATTCCCTTGGAAGTGAGCAAGCCAGGCTATGAACAGGCATTAATTTGGTTTTAATGCTTTTGGGAGTGATAGATTACAGGCTTTTATTATAATTTTTTTTCCAAATAATAATAAGCAGCAGCAAAAATGCTTAAATATCATATTAAAGTACTCAAAATGATGAAGGAATTAAGGCAAAGAGAAAAAGGAGGTGCAGCAGCTGATAGTATGTGAGTAGGAAGAGAGTAAGAACAGGGCAAACATGTTCCCTGTTATCCCAAAATATCTTCCCAGCTCCAGTAACCTGGAAGTCAGGAAGACAGCAAGAGTGCTGATTTTTCAGTTGCTTTTTAAGCCCATGAGAAGTTTTGGTATCCACAGTAACCTGAAGCAAAGATTTCTTAGATCTTAATTATAGACTGTATGAAGCCTTATCTCCTGTTGTTTGCTCTAAGCCTTCCAAGCTGTACTTTGATTTGATGTGCCTCAGTTCTTGTGTCTGATAAGTTAGTGAACAATCTTGATTCATGTTCCTTATTTGGACCACTGAAGATTTTATGTAAACTGTGATATTATTCTCCCTCCATTGCAAACTGAAGAGACACAACTGAGTCAGCCACATTCCATCTGAAAGCCCTCTTACTATTTATGTTAATTCTAATTTTTAAAATGATTTTCCAGTTCTACCATATTATTTCTGAATAGGGGATATGGGAACTGCAAAGGGAATTCAAGGTGCAAGTGCAACAGGGATTTGTACAAGGGCATAATTACTCTTTCTCTTTTGGTCTCTATTTCTCTCCTAATAAATTTTAACAATAATACTGACAGATGCCAATTTTCATTGGGATCACTGCTGAGCCCTGAGCTGATGTTTTCACAGAACCACCTCTCCTAACCCCAAGTCCTTTTTCTTCAGTGGTAAAAGCAAATTCAAAGTTCCTCAGTATATGTATAAATATAGGATTTTTTTTCCTCATATATTATCCTTTCATATTTATCTGATTTTAATTTCACCTGCCATTTTGTCACTGGGTCTACAAGTTATGTAAGACCATTTACAGTTTTTTTCAGTAAGCCCTACCCTAAATATCTTCTATCATCAGCACAATTTGTAAATCACCTCCATTCCTAACAGTTATTTGTCCATGTTTCATATCCATTAGCAGCATTTTTTTATGCTTCCTTCAGGGAGGAATCTTTCTGAGTGCCTTTGGAAATTATCATAGATGGTTAATTGAACTTCCCTGGGCCATGAGCTTGTTGTCTTCTTCAAAGAAAGATGATAAATTTGTGAGGCTCTAATTGGCTTTACCAAAAGCCATAATGACTTCCCCTAATGTGTCATCTGCATGTGCCCACAAAGCCTTTTCTTTTCTTCAGCATAATTTTTTTTTTTTTTTTTTTTGTCTAGTAAGGAAGTCAAGCTTCTGGGTCTATAGCATAAAAAATCTTCAGTGAAATACCTTCAAAAATCTGGTGGCACATGAATAACTTTCCAGTTCCCCCTAAGGCCAAGGTAGATTTAAGCAAGAAGTTAGAGACAGAAGTTAATACCTGAACTACTTCATTGCTGAGCTGCTTGCAAACTGTTGGTTGAACACCATCTGGTCTCAGCAGTTGGCTACTGCTCATTTTGTTAACATGTTCCTTCTTCTTTTATACTTTCACTTTAATATGAGACACGTTTTCCCAATTACTCCCCTTAAACATGCTTCCCAGTATTGGAGTTTACCCAAGTCCATCCATGCCATTCACAAATGCAGAAATCCATTTAGCTTTTCTCTTATGGCAGTATCTTCTCCAGATGCTCCTTCTGCATCTCAAACAATCTTCTTGCCTCACAGAGCAGTCAGACTCTGGCAGGCTCTCTAATTAGTTCCAGGAAACTTTTACTTTTACAACATTACTTTTTGTAGCTTTTGCAAGTTGACCCCGAATCTCCTTTTTCTTCTCCTTATCACATTTTGTATTCAGCCTGTCAGAGATAACAGTCTTCTCCTCATTTGGGAACAACTTCTCCTTGTTGAGGGAATCCTTCTTCTTCTGGGAATGTCACTTACCATGCTTCTCACTCACACAACCTTCCTTCAAGAAATGCTCTTTTTCTGGTGCACTGGTTCTGCCTCCAGCTTTAAACAGTCTCCATGCCACCCATGAAGACTTAATTCTTTCACAAGTTTTATGCTCCTTTTAATGAAAGCTTTGTCTTGTTTTTTATTACTCTGCTTTTTCAAAAATAAAGCAGAACACTGCTGATTTCTTTTTCTTGGTGCTGCAAGGGTGTTGACTCCCAGAACATTACAACTGCTGCTGCAGCATGGTTCTTGTCAATAATATTAGGATGCTGCTGAGAACCAAGCCAGGGATTTCTTCTCCTCTTCTCATTCCCCAACCATGGTCACAGTTCCTGAGCAGTTACATACAGTAACCCCCTCCCATGGCATTTACCCAACCAGCATTTGAATTATTGAAGTAATTCATGGTCGTGCTTCCCACCCTGCAGAGTCTCTGATCATCCCTTCCCAGATGCAGTCCTAATAGGCACTAAAATGGGTCCTAATAGCCCTAAACTGGGACTTCATCCACCAAGATTATTTTATTTATTGACAGAGTTAATTGGTAATTGGCAGATCCTCTAAAATTTCTATAAAATACAGGCACCTGCTGGCATGCTTCATCCTGACTTTGTGTTTACTTTATATATAATAATGCATATACTGCATTATTATATATATGCATAATGAGTATATATAATGCATACATTTGATCATTCTCTTTTCCTGCTGGCTTTAAAACCCTGAGCCTATCTTCCCAAGGAGACTGATGATGTTGTGGTTCCTGCCTCAGTTTGAAACAAGCACAAGTCATGATTTCCCATGCTGTTCAGGGCAAGGGGCTATGTGCATAGTGCATAATTTTTCTGATAGCTGGTCCCCTACCAGCATAACTGAGGTCTGTGTATTTCTGCTGTGGATCCCTATCTCCATTACTTCATCTCGAATTGTTTCTAGAATGTATTTTGATCTCTTTGTGCTGGCATTAAGCATTTTTCATTGCCAGGAGCAGAAGAAGTCATCTTTCAGGTAGGAGAATGAGTCTGGACATGAAGATGATAAATATCCATGTGGTTTTGCCTTTGTCCTCAATGCCAATTGGGCAGGTCCCACATACACAGGTGACTAATGTCACAGTATGCACTGCTCTATGTATACCATTTGTATGTAACCACAGGGGAAACTTCACTATTTAAAATTACTGTGGAAAACAGCCTGTATTTTTAGCAACAAAGAGTTACAAAAGCACTCTGTTGAGAAAATGCTTCTCCTATTAACTACAGCAGGACTATCTAAGCATTTGTTCTCTAGTACAACAGCAGTGTCACTATTCTGCAATTCATTCATCAATCAGAATAAACATTAAAGCATAACACAGCTTAATAAAACTATTAGAGCTGTGCCACAGAAATAATTACAAAGAGTGGTAATAAGAAAACCACTTACTTAAATGGAACATCCTTTTAGTGAT
This sequence comes from Heliangelus exortis, assembly GCF_036169615.1. NCBI lineage: Eukaryota > Metazoa > Chordata > Aves > Apodiformes > Trochilidae > Heliangelus > Heliangelus exortis. The sequence goes on from NC_092431.1 coordinate 5,052,075, forward strand.
GACTTACCTTACCCCACCCATCAAAGTAGGACAGCTGGAACATGGCAAGCAGCAAAGTCCATGATTCACACTTCTTCCTAGAAGGCAAAATTGATGATTGAACCTGAAATAATTTTTCTTGTATGCACCTAATGATGCTCAGAGCTGAGGTCTCTGAGTCAGCAGTAACTTGCTTTTACTGACTGATAAAAACTGAAAGGCATGCTCCTTGTTCCAGTTTTCCTCCTCCATGTACCTCCAACTATGTCCCAGTAAGGTTTATGGAAATGGCTAGAAGCAAGTTCACAATTAAAAGATTATTAATATAGGTGGGGTAAGAAGGCAATGTTAAAAAGTCAACTTAGAAAATAACAGGTGTGCATAAATCCAAAGCCAGACCAAATAAATGATCTTCTTCTAGCAGCTGGTGCCTATGCTGAGGGGATGGTTCTCACAGGCTTGCCCAAAGAACAATATTGAGGATGAACATGTCACGAGGCTTTCAGAAGCATTCTGGTGCCTTACTGCCACTGATTCAGTCCAAACGTACTTCAAACCCCTCTTTCCATGTCTAACTGTATGTTCAACTCTCTAAATGTCTCTGAGAAGCACTGAGTCAGTAACCACACATCTCAGAAACCATGAGAGTTCTGTCTCTGCAATGTTTGCTGCGATGCTGCCTCTCTGCCCACCTACCCATCCTCTACTGCTCAGCAGTGTGAGCTCTGGGCATGCTGCAGGGGGTACCTCTCATGTCCAAGCCCCAGGCTGATGATTCCCTGCCTCCCCTCACAGCATTTTCAGAGCCCACTTCATGCAGCAGGAGCTCTCAGCAACACCCTCCACATTTTTTTACTGCCACAAGCATTGTCAAAGTGTTTTTGCTGTAGTGACATACTTTCAGCAGCAAATGCTGCTGAAATTGAAAACTGATTTGAATTTATTCCCAGGACTTTTTCTTTTTGGTGGAAGTAAACAACATAACAACATGTCCTGAAGTGCTTTCTGCTATCTCTCTCCTTCTCTCTCTCTCTCTCTCTTTTTTTTAATGCCATTTTTTTCTCTTACAATGATGTGTATTTTTCTCAGATTTATTAAGATCTCATTTCTGATCCACTGAGATCACTCCTGCATTTTTAAAAAGAAATTACTATAATGCACCTTTGTTGCAGCTGCTCTTCTTCAAGGCTGCTTCCAAAGCCTTGGTTGTTTCCCAGCCAAAGCCCAATGTGTCAGGCCCTGTGACACCCTTGTGCATGCCTGGATGTACAGTCTGGGTCTTTATTTACATCTTCCAAGTCCAAACAAACGAATAGTAGGGAAGACAAGCATTAAGAGCTAATCCTAAACAAAACTTCTGTCTTCAGTCATGCCAACAGCTGAAAGAATGGAGAAGGATCTGCCCTGACTGTAAGTCAAAACCACCAAACAGCCCACAGAACACAAGCAACATGCTACCCATTTTAGAGACGAAGAATTTCAGCAAGAGAGGTGAAGAAAAGACCATTCTGTGGACAAAAAGCACATCTGCATTTATCTGGTACAAAATATGGAAGCATCTGAACCATCCTGCTTCATCCATCCCTTGCAGGAAGGGAACACTTACACCCATGCTTGTTTTCAGATCTCCGTGTGTGTTCTCCTCATGGGCATTGTAATTCCAGTGCTTATCTATCAGCAGCCACCAATGCCTGGACTTGCTGCTTCTGTTTTGCAACAATCATCTGGGCTAGGGAGAAATTTTTAGATACCTTAGCAAATAGCCAGATTATTTAAAAAAAAAAAAAAAAAAAAAAAAAAAAAAGCCTAGCTAGCACAATCTGTAATGACTTAATCTGTTTTCTTGCTTAATCAGCTGTCTCCCACAGCCAGTGCCCAGGCTTTCCAGCTCTGATCCAGTGGTTTTCTAGCTCTTTTTCTTTTTTTTTTCACTAGTTCAACCTCTGACTCATATGCCCATGATCAGGAATATCTGTAAGGCCATTTCTCTTCTCTTTCAAGGCAAGCAGCTATTTCCATGAGTCTAAATCAGAGAAATTTGGGTTTTTTTGGGCTTATTGTGGGTAGTCTCGGATGAGTCTCATCAGAAAACTTAAGCATTATAAGAGATGCAGGGGCCTGAAAACCCTCACAAAACTCAAGGTCCTGGGAATATAAAGCACAATATGAAGGTGGTGAGGCACTGACACAGGGAATCTGTGGCTGCTCCATCCCTGGAAGCGTTCCGGGAGAGGTTGGATAGGGCTTGGAATAACCTGGGATAGTGGGAGATATCCCTGCCCATGGCAGGGGGGGGTTGGAGCTGGGTAGTGCTTAAGGTCCCTTCCCAACCCGAAGCATTTAGTAAGTCCACGATTCTATGAATAAAACCAGCTACAGCGCTGTGATTTTTTTTTTTTTTTTTTGTGTCACCGATCGGGTTTTTCCAGAAGGTGAGGGCACGGAGGGAACGAACTGATCGCACTGAGGGGATGGGGAGGAGGAAGGGGAGAGGGGGCGCAGCCATTTCGCGTGAAACCCCCCAAACCTCTTGAGGGAAAACAAACTCTGGGAAACGTTTATTTCGGGAAACACCACAAAAACCCAGCGAACCGAACGCCCTCAGCACCCCAACCCTCAGTCCCCACCCCCTGCTCCCCTCAGGCCGCTGCCGCCCCTCAGCCCGGACCGGCGCAGGCCCCGCTCCCCCCCCCCTCCCCTCTGCGGAGCCGCGCTCGGCCCCCATTGGCTGCGCCCCGCCACGTGCCGCGGAGGCCCCGCCCCCCTCCGCTGCCCCCCACCGTCCCCTCCTTCTCCCTCTCTCCCTCCCTCCCTCCGGCGGCTGCCGCGGAGCCGTTACCTGCGGCGGGGCCGCGCCGCCCGCCCCCGCCCCGATGCGGAGGCGAAGCGCCCGAACGGAGCCCGGTGCAGGTAAGTAGTGATGGTGGAGACCCGCTGCCCGCGGCTCTGAGGCAGTAATTTGGTGTAGTTTGAGGTGGGGGGGGTGGGATAAAGGGTGGGTTTTATTAGCGGGGAGGGCGGTGCGGCGCGGGGCCTGCGGGTGTGGGTGCTGAGGGGATGCTGAGGGAGTTTTGCTCTCCGAAGCGCTCCGGGGGGTTTTGCCGCTGCTGAGAACGATCTGAGGTGCCGCTCAGGCGTGAGGAAAGCGGTGTATTAGGGGTGGGTTTTGCAGGGGTGATGGGTCCCGGAGATATTTCTGTGGCGCCTCAGCCGGCCGGGGGTGCACGGAATGCGCCGGGGTCACCCGGGCCGGGCCGCCACATCCATCCCGCTGCGGTGTGAGGCTGAGGTGCTGGGGATGTGCCTGGAGCGCCTGTGCTTCCAGGGGTCTCCCGGGGAAGGAGAGGAGACGGAGGGCCGGGGAGGTCTCCGGGAGGTGAGGTGGAGGCTGCGAGTTGTTGAGCAGATGGGTGATGGGAGTCAGGTCTGTCTTGAGCCTCTCCTGGGAAGGAGAGGAATGTAGTTGGGGCTGTCTGGAGCTGTTCTTCTGAAATAAAAATCTATAGGCTGCTCTGGGTTGTGATATCTTTTTGTTTGGTTGGTTTTGTTTTTGTTTTTTTTGTTTGTTTGTTTTTTTGGTGAGTGATTTTTGACTTCTGTTAGGGAGAGATGTCAGTGCAAACCAGAAATTGTTTCTTTCATTGTTGCCAGATATTTTTGTGTTTTCTTCAGCACTACTCGGGAAAAAGCGTCTTCTTATAATGCTTTGTTTTTTTTGGTTTTTTTTTCTCCTTTTTTAATGTTTTTGGGTTTTTTTCCTATTTTGGTAGATAAGATCAAAATACGAGGCTGGTAGAGGAGAGGTGATTATTTTGTAGCTCTCTATAGTTAGGGAAATAAATGGGAAATTTTCATAAAATTCCTGGAGGTAAACAGCTTTCCTGTGATAAATGGCTCGTTTTCTGAGAAAAAGAGCAAATGGAGGTGCATATTTATTACTTTTATAAAGAAGACTTGGGATAGATGCTCTTGGGATGGATGTGTCCAAAGTGGATACATGCAATTAAACACAGTTTAGAGACTGCACTCCACAGATGCAGTTCAGAAGCAGTGTGCAGATTTCCTGCAGACTGTTATTCCATCTGTTTGGCTGCTCTGAGGTTACTATCTCCCTTCTAGATCACGCAGCAGGAAACCTGGAGCTGTCTCCCAAGCCCTCTACAAGCCGTGCAAGAGGCAGCAAACACAGTGAATTTCACTGAAAGGTCAAAATGCAGCTGGAGAATTGGTGTGCTTTGGAGAGTTGGCCTCTTCCTCGGGTCTTGTCCTGTCTCTGGTTTCCTGGAACTTCTTGGGATTTAGCAGTCTTCCTTCCGTAGAGTTTGACTAAATTGGCCACACGATTGACAGGCTCGTAGGGGCAGGATGTAGAAAGACAAAGTGCAATAACAGAAATTTCCTTTCACTGAGGAAAACGGGCCAAAACTGTTTAATTTTTCTTGCTTTACATCAGTTTAGGTGGTGGGTGCAGAATGTGATAAGATTGTTGCCAAGTTGGGATGTTTGGAGGGCAGGATATTTTGTTTAGGTAAGACTAGAGTCTGGAGGGCTCAAGTAGGTCCTGAGTTTTGATAAAGGCTAAATTAGGGAACAAGATCCTGCCAATGCTTCAAACTTGCCATGGAGTAATTTTCAAATAAGAAGTGAGCCTGAATTAACCTTGCTCTAAACCAGCAATTTACAATATCTGCAGTGGGCACATCCAGTGTTTCAAAACCTCACAACTGTAATTCAGACATAGGACTTAGGGGTCATGGAGGAGTCTCTCCTGTTGCAGGCAACTCTCGTAAGGTCATTATTAAATTATTAAGGAATTTTTCACATGTTTCATAGGCTGTTACATTCCTTTACTGGTATGGGAAGGCTGTGCCTTTGCTGCTCAGGAATCTTTTGCTCATGGTCTACATTTATTTATGACTACATTGTCCTGTTGTTTGAATTGTTTGCTTTCAGCTTTGGTGTATCTAAGGACAAATTCTAAGCCTGTTTTGTAAAGTTAGACAAGCCAAGCTCTCTGTTGTGCTGTTAGGTCCTGAAATCTTGATTTCAGAAGTTAAGCACTGCAGTTGGTTCTGGCAGTGTTCTGCCATTTCCTTTCAAGCCTGCTCTTCATGGGCAGCTTTTGGCATCTCCTCTTTTGCTTCTGAAGGCTCAAGTGTGTTTTTTGCCATGATCTCTTGGAGTGTTAGATGATACTGTGGTAAAAATGCTGCTGTACTATTAACATTGTTCCATAATTACCAGTTGTTCATTGCTATTCTTCTGCATAATTCAGATGTAATATGAAACATCTTGGCTGTGTAAGTCTGCTGGCATGTTTCCTCAGCTCAGTAAAGATTAATGCTGTGCCCTGTCTTTTCCGACTATTTCTTTTAGGGAAGATTTATTCCTCAAACTTCCCTTGTAAGGAGAAAGACCTCATTTGTTTTGGCTTCCTTGCAGGGGCTCAGAAATATCTTTCACTTGGGCTGCATCAATTCACTCAACTGATGGTGGTTGATGTGCTGATCTGCTGGGCTCTCTCCTCCCTTCCTGACTGGTGTGGCTTTTCCTCAAAAGACTGGAGCCGAACTGCACTTGCAGGGTCTGTGTGCCTGGGCAGGAGGGTGCTGTGTGGGAAGGAACGTGCGAGATGTGCCCAGGAGGGGGGTTCCGAGTAGCAGCAGCTTCCTGCTCTTCCCCTGAGCTTCATTCTTCTTGGGTGTTTGCCGGCTCCAGCGGGTGCTCAGAGCAACGACTGAGCTGAAGTTCTGAACATCCTGAGCGGGCAGGCTCCTGTTGCTTACCCGAGTAAGGAAAGGGAAAACTGGGGCTTGCACCACGCCACATCCCTCCAACACCCCCCACCCAAAAAAAAAAAAAAAAAAAACAAACCCAAAAAAACAACAACAAAAAAACCCACCAAAAAACCCCACAGGTGCTCAAAAGCTTCCTCTGCAAGAAATAAACCTTCCTTTTGAATACCCCTCTGTTCACAACAGCAGTGCTTTAACTCACCTGTTTCTTCCCACTTGGCTGGAACACTGGCTCTCTGTGGCTCAAAATCAGATACTGTTTTCCTCTCTTGCACAGTATCAGCTGCCCTCTTAAGTGCTGAAGCACATCTTGTTGATATTTCTTGTGTTTATTCCTGATAACTCTTTGCTGTTCCTCACTTTAGAGCACCTGAAAGAGGTTTCACAGAAAAGCTCAGAAAAACTTGGAAAGTTTGACTAGAGAAGGGTGCTGAAGCAGAAGTGAAATCAAGAGGGTGATCCTGTTGCCTATAACATTGATTTAGCAGGCACTGTTAATATCTAAATAGCTTCCTGTGAACGCTGCTGAAAGGAAGTGATGGTGTTATGCTCTGAATTCCTGTAATCTGATAATTGGACAGTATTTAAGCATGAACCATTTCTTGTGTTCAACCTGAGTAACCCAGGGTTCAGGGTTAAGAACAAGCTGAACCCTAGCCATGTGTCCTTCCTAAAGGAAAAGACTGGGCAAGTAAATACAATGATGTAAGGTTTACTAATGATTTCATGAGTTGGTTGATATTCTGAAGAACATCAGGAATGAACCATTAAAAATACAGAAGAAAATACAAGTAGAGCATTATTAGGCAAAGAGAGAAAAATGATGGTGCCTCTAAGGTACTATTGCTACTTGCTGGTAATCATGGCTTCAGGCAAAAAATTTTCACCTGCAACCCTGTCAGTCTGATTTTGAGAATGTCTGTCAGCTGCTTTGAAATTTTCTTTTACTCCTCATTTCACTTTTTGCTAATTTTCTCCACACTTGTAGGATTCAGTATTACATTCTCATTTTCGTAGGAGGCCAAACTTGACCAAATGAATTGCAGATTGTACAGACATTGTTTTTTTTAATTTTATTGTCTGATTTAAAAGCTTTACCAGTCAAAATTAATTTTATAAGATGCATCATACACTCGTGTAATCAATGTCCTGTTGTAGGTGTTTACAACCATATTGTAGGCTGAACTTCTTTCTGACATCAAGGGTGTATTTTGTTGACTTTATTAAATTAACCAACATAACAGACTCTGCTGTTCATCAGAAAAAGCATATCTGTCAAATGCTTTTTTCATTCAATAGTAATGGGTGCTAAGGAGATAATATTTAAAGAAAATTTATCAAGTATCTAGATACTGTAAAGTCCCAGCTTTAATGTGGGGTTTATATAGTTGCAACAGAAGAAATAATTGACAGAAGTCTCCAATTTTTTACTTTAGTTCCAGTTTTCCCTCTGGTGGGAAGCTGTCAGTCCTTAGTCTGCAGCAGCTCCAAGGCTGCTGTCTTTTCATTTCTGGTGACTTTCTGCTAGGAAGTGGTAGGATGATGATCAGAGGGCTATTTGAAGGTAAATATCCAACATTGCTACATATTATAACACGGGAGTCTCTCAAGCCCCAGCATTTCCCTGATAAGTCTGCTGCAGATCTTTAGTATCTTTAGTTTAGTCTGTGGAAGGGGAAGGAAAAGTGTTTACTCGTGGGTTGAATTGTTTTCTTTTCCTTAATACTAGAATCAGTGATTAGAGGTTGTGTTGTATTAATTGGCAATAAACTATATTACTAAAAAAATTGCTGAATTAAGACTGTTTTGATCAGAAGGAGAATTGAACAGGTTTTGACAATGTGGGAGGAAACTGGGAGTTTTATACTGATTTATACTGAACCAGCTTTAAAAATTACTTTCTTAAGAAAAAGAGCAGAAGAAGATGAAATTAATTTTTTCATAGGTTTTTTAACTGTGAGGAAATGCTTAGCAGGTGACTCTTAAATGTTTTTTTACACCTGTTGTTGATTAAAAAATGACCCGAAAAAACCACCGAACAAAAAAAGATTAAAAACACCCCCAAACTACCACAGAAATAACCACCTAGTTAACCATTCCTTTTTTTTCTTTTCCACATCTCAGCCCAGTTTGATTACTATGGATTTCAGTACAGCAGAAGCAGGAAAAATTAATTCTAACTATCCATGTTACAAAGTTATTTTTCTTGTTACACAAGTAGTAACGTTCTATTAATATATTAGACCAGTCTTGAAAGCCTTAGTAAAAATTCGTATGTCATCTATTTGGATAATAAGGATAGATTAAAATGTGCAATCTTTTTATAGGCACAACTCTTGCACGCTGTTGCAGACATTAGTGTTGTAGTTAATATTTGTCATCTATTTTCCCCAGACGTGTCCCAGGAAACAATATGTAATCTACTTAAATTTTTTTAACTCTACTCTTCTAACACCTTGCCTAAAGGTTAGCAGTATGTCTGTGGTTTTTTTTTTTTTTAATTGTTTTAAAAAGTCTTAGAACAGAAAGTTCAGGCAAAATAAATTGCTGATAATGTGCACATCATCTCCATGAAGAGTATCTTGCTCAAGTGTAGCTACCATATGAAAACACCTTCTCTGCCTTTTAACTTCACCTTTTGTTTTTGAAACATGAATGTTGCTCAAAACCAAGTAGCTTTATTGTATAATTTACTGGTTTTGAAAGTATATTTCTTAAGTAACTTGTGTATGTCTGATTTAGAGGAGGGGGCATGAAAGCAGCTGGTGTTTTTGGATGGTTTTGCATTTGTTTTTCTTTCTATTTAGCTGCCTGCTTGAGCTCTGTAGTTCTTGAACAGCAGTTCTTCAACATAGGCGTGACTTTCGTTTTTCAGTTTCTGTGGGCTTTACACTGCAAGTTTCTTGATCTGTTACATAAACTTCAAAGGCTGCATTGTGCATCAGAACCTTGACATGGACTGCCTTAGAGGTGACTTGTAAAGCTGGTTGTTCCTACTGCTTCTGGGGGTACTGTGAGAGGTAAAGTTAATTTCTATTTTCAGCTCCTAGGAGCTTCACATATAGTCCAAAACTGTTGTGCTAGATGCTACACAACATAAGTCCTGCTGGGCTTCCAGCAGGTTGCAGGCAATGGCCCACCAAGTAGATTGGGTAGATTTGGGGGATCAGCTTCAGCAGGAAGAGTTTCTCACTGGTAGTAACTATCCATGCTGGTGCTTCCTCTGTGGCTCTGGTCCCTGCCTGCACAGGCAATTATTTTGGAACAGTAACAGCCCACGTAAAATGCTGGCCTCAGCCACGGGGGCTGTGAAGTGGCCCTTCAGGGTGTGTGGAGGTGGGGATGTGCTTGAATTGGAAGGGTGACAGAATACCCTCTGGATAGGGTTAAGGTTCTGGAGGCTTAAGGAGAGGGTGGTGAGGGATATAGGTGTATGTCTCATTCTGCACCCATATGCAAGCTGCTGGTCTGGTTCTGTCTCTGTGCCTGGTAACACTGTTGGCACTCAAACAATGCAGATTGAGAGTCCTTGTCTTGGGGTAAATCCAGGTGCTCTACAAAACCAAATGCAATTTTTTCAGTGTGACAGTGGTCATGTACCAGTTGTCATGCTAGTTTTTAGTATTCCCACATAAAAAGACATCCAGAAGACTTAATTAATTACTTCTGAAATGTCCCAGCTGTGGAAATTTTGTCTATTTAAGAGTAACAATGAGACAAATATAAATTATGTTGAAAAGATTAACACCACAAGAAGCTTTGGACTGTGCTCCTACTTTTGCAGCAGCTTTTCACAGATCACTTCAGTTCAGTAGATGAAAAGCAAATTTAAGTCCCTTGAGTCCTCACTACATAAATATCTATGGAAATGTCAATGCATCATTGCTACTGAGACATCATTTGTACACAAATTGAGGTTTTCTGGAAGCCATAAATGCAAATTATGGTAACACTGCCCCTTTCTGGTAGGGTGTAGTGGCTCAGGAAGACTGGGAAAGATCTGGGGTCTCAGATGCTTGTTATTGCTGACCTTGTTCTTTTGATCACTCTTATTCCCTTCCAGCCAACAGAAGGTGCTTATCAATTTAGATAACAATGCAGGATCAAACCCTGAGTGCTTTTTAAAAGATGTTTCTCTGCACAGATGTATTTTTTACTTGAACTATTGTATCTGTGTATACAATCTCTGTATGTATCGACTTGATCAAGAAAAGAATCATCTGAAGTAAAGAGAACTGAAAAAAGACAACATGAAATAAACTGCTGCAAATGAAATGAAAACTGACATTATTTCAGTTATATAAACAAATTTAAAAAAAAACATTAAGCATGTTAAGTGATAGGAGTTGGACTCAAAGGGATGTACTGAGGTGATTTAATAAGTCCCCTCTGTTTCCTTGCTACTTTTTGAAGGGTGTGTAAAGCAACTGTTTGAAGATAACTGAAGTCTTTCTGTTGGCACTTGTTTATTACAAGTCCTACACTCCTTGTTAATCCCCTTCTGTCTTCATCATTCTCCACCTCTTCAGTTCCTTCTCCATCTTCCGGATCTCTTGCAGCCTTTCTTTTTCTGTGTTTTGAAAGGCTTCTTGAAAAACACATCTGTTGTGGGATCCCTGCATGCAATTCTGTAGTAGGAAATTTTTGCCCTTGGAGATGAGGGGAAGTGTGCTGTTCACAGAACATTCTTTTTGATGATTTATACAGCAGAGGAGATTGGATGCATTGTTTCACACCATAGGATGGTTTCAGGAGTAGATTATTGCCATTAAGCAATAAGAAGGTTTATATGCATCGAGCAGTCTTTCACAAGTGAGTGTTTCTGTCAAATTAGAACAGAATCTGGGTTACAGAATAGGAAAGACTAATTTGCAACGAAATAACCTGCTTTGAACACATCAAAGGCAGTGAGGCTTTAACCTTACCTCTGTAATTCAAGCTATAAAACTTTATGGATTTGATTCAAACTGTTGTAAAATATATGCTTAATATATGCATGGAGTACGTCCCTCATAAATATTAACCAGTACCATGGCCAGACCTCAGGATGTCACTTGCTTTTAGTAATATCATAATAACCAAGGTACCTATGTTTGAGATGCTGAAGTTTTCTGCTGGCAAAAACAATTAGTCTTTTTGTCCTTGAAAAAGGACAAAAAAAGTGAAAAAGTGCCTTGAAAAGGCAACTTGACTGTTGCCTGCTCTTCAAAGGACTTTAGATGCTCGTGTTGATCTTTATCTCTCTTTTCCACCCTGTCTCAATGGTTTTCAGCTTTTGACCTGCCATATATACCAAGTTTGTTACTGAGAAATGATGTGACTGTGCAAAGAGAGAGCCTTTTTGTCATCTTATGAATTAGGTATCCCTGAAATTTCAGTGGGCTAGATTTGAGGTCTGGAGAGGATGCTTCTGTCTCTTCAGCACCTTCAGCCTGGTGCCAGTGAATGTCTGTTGTTTGTTCAAACAGTGTTTTGAAGTGGTGATACAGGTTAGATCAAATGGGCTGTATTGCCACAGAAAATACAGAGAGCAGGGAAAAAGAATGTGGAAAATAGAATAGTCCCTAGATAGGCCTTTTTTTTTTTTTTTTTTTTTTTTTTTTTTTTTTTTTTTTTTTTGACAGAGCTCCTGGCTAGAGAACAGGAACATATTTTCAGTGGAGAGCAGACAGGGTTAAGCACTGAGATCAAAGGGAAGGAGTAGGCTGAAATCTTCCATTGTTGAAGATCAGGCTGCACCCTTCCATGGTTGGCTGATCAAAGGGAGTGCTGCTTCAGGAGGCTGCTGAGGCAGGAAAAACCTTTCCCTGGATCCCTTCAACTTCCAGGGCGAATCCGGCAGGCTTGTACGGGTCGGCTGTGCATGGTGTTTTCCTTGTTTGCTCACATCTCGGGTTAATGGCAGCAGCCTGTGAGAAGTCCATGTGCCAGCCTGCATTTTTCTTTCCAAAAGAAAAATGTGGGGGAGCTGACAAACACCAAGCTGTGTGAGATTGCATCTGGGTAGCTGATGATCAGCGATTTGCCTAACAGTGAGGGAGCGCTGCGTGCTCCTGCCGGGTTCGCAGGGTTGGTTGGTTGGTTGGTTGGTTGGTCGGAGGAGAGCTGCTGCTGGCACGGAAACCTCCCATGTGCTGCCAGCCTCCCGGTCCCGCTGTGTGCCAGGCAAAATTTCCTGTACGCCCTCTTCGGCATTTGCTGCTGAAGTTGCTGACAGCGTTGTTGGGACCTCTCTGAAGAGGTCAGCAGGAGATTCAGACCAATGGTGAGACAGGTTTTGCTCAGGGAAGTCAGGGAGTTGATTTAAGGGCTCTAGGTTTGCAGATGGAATCAGGGTACTGTAGTACACTCTGCTTCAGGGATCCTAAACACTCTGAGCATAATGTATAGTTTTGGGTCTGGGATTTTTTAATTTTGTTTTTTGGTGTTTTTTTGTGGTTTTTGTTTTGTTTTTTTGTTGTTTGGTTGTTGGTTTTTTTGTTTTGTTTTTTTGTGGGTTTTTTTTTGTATCTGGAGTCTAATAATTGCTCAAAGTGGTGTTGGACAGTAACTGCTGTAATTGCAATTATTAGGCTTCAGGCTTATGAAGAATGCAAATACTTATACCTGGCAACAAATATGTATTTTTAGAATCATGTCCTAGTGATGTAGCTGAAACGAGCATGTTATTGATGACAAGGTCAGGAGCACCTTGGTAATCCTGGCGTGGTAACAAAGAATCATAGAATTTTCAGGGTTGGAAGGGACCTTTAAGATCATCCGGTTCCAACCCCCTGCCATGGGCAGGAAGAGTCAGTCTTAGGGAGACAGAGTAAGTTGTCGTAGGGTGTCCTATCAACTTTTTTTCATTCTGAAGAAGTTACACCGTTACACTGTTTTTAATTTTCTTTTCCAGCAATGCTGAGTGCCGATAACCCTGTGAAGCTGAAAAGTGATTGTTCACCTCCTGTGCAATGGTGTAAGGAGGCTGCACAGAAAGATGAGAAGACCGAGCTGGTTTTTAAAAGGTACTCGCAAGTAAGTGTCTTTATCATGGCAATAAAGAGGTCAGTTGCTTTCCCTCTGGCCTGGGCAATTACAAAAAGGATACAAAAGAGGTTGAGATTGCCACAGGATCTGGATGGGGAGTTAGGCGCACAGCTTTCCCTGAGGCACCAGAGTACTTCGAGGAGCCTCAGCTCTCTCCTAATAGTACCTGTTTTCCCAATCCCAGGTATTTCCAATCTTTTTTTGTATCCAGATAAGTAATACGTTGAGGCTTTTGGACATAACCGAAAAAATTGAAGAGCAGTGGATGTTTAGTGGGTATTTTTGGGAGGTTATCCCCTCATGCTAATTGCTAATGAAGATTTCTGGAATGCTACATCACAAAATCTTTACTCCATTGCTTGTAGCTTAACATCAAATTGGAATTTAAGAGTGTGTGCTAGTGCATGTCCAGAACCATATTTTAAACCAGAAAAACTCACTACTCTGCCTTTCTGCCATATGAATTTTTAGGTCTTAAAGCTTAAAAAAAACAGCCAAACTGTTACATCCACTGACATTGTGAGCACCTGAATGGTGCAGCCCCAGCTGTATCTAGCCATACTTGATAAACCTCTGGAGGAAAACCAGCTTTGTTAGTCTGCTGTGAATCCTCTGCTTCTGCCACTTAACCAATTTCCAGAGGATGCATCCTAGCATGCTTAATAAAGGTTTTAGACCCTTTAACAGTGCAAAATTTGATTTAGTTAAAGCAGATGTGAGAATGGTGCTGCTTTTCCATTGGTCACCTTATTTGAAGCACATACTGCTAACTAACTGCCTAGATTGTGTCTATCTCAAGGATTTTTTTTTTTTTTTTTTTTTTTTTAAAGTCTTGTAAACCTGTATTAATCTCATCTGAAAGAGTTTCCAGAAGCACTGACTCCTTAGCAGGTTGTATATTTCTTTAAGGTGTATAAATAAACATTCAGTCCTTAGGAAACAATAGGAAATGAAAATCAATAAGTAAGCTCAAACTACATGCTTGAGCAACACCACAACTCTAAATAAATAATGATGGCATTTTTGCAAATCAGTTTAGACATGAAATGAGCCAAGTGAATATTTGGAAATTAATAATAAGATTCCTTAGCAATGAGAAATGGCTAAATAAAAAAAATACGGACAATATTGCTCAATTTTAAAGTTGTTTTTTTCTTCTGTGTATTTTGAGGATGCAAATAATTAAATTAGGCTTCTCCAGATAAACCTGAGCATCTAGATTTTGCATTCTAGCCTACCAGTGAGCTGAAAATTTTCCTTCTGAGTGGTGGCCATTGACCCCAAATCTTGCAATTCGGTGTTCCATTATTTTTTAACTTGCATGAAAATGTGTTTCAATATGAAGTCACCCTTGCAAGTGGGGAAACAAAGGTCACTTCTGGTTTCTGTCTGTGAGGAAAGCTGTGTGACCCATCAGTGATGCATTTATATGGTGCAGGCATAGAACTGCATAAATCAGACTGTCAGTATGCTGCATTTTCCTTATCAAAGCATCTGTATGTTTGTACTTCCCTGCAGGTAGCTCTGAAGACTTAGGAAAGGCTTGTATTAAAAAAAGCTGTATTTTCTCTTGGTTTGAAGCAAATGCAGATATTCACCTCCAGTTCTTCAGTTGTCTTTAGCTTGTTTAAAAATACTCATTTAACAGTTGCTGGAAAAAATATTTTTTGCCTCTCTCTTTTCCTATACCTTCCTGTTTGTTTTTAGACTTCTTGCACTGTTTGTGATTGGAGGGTGCTTCCTTTATATCCTCAAATTACATTTTGGCCCTGAAGAATGTGACAGAACAAAAATGCCATATGTGGACCTTGATCGTGTAAAGGTTGGTATTTTTTTGTTTTTTACTTCAATAAGAAAGTTATTAATTGACAATACCAAGAGTTATAAGAAATAGAATGCTGAAATTATCCTGTGGGGGAAAATACCTTTTGCTTCATTTCATGCCATTGAGCTTGTGCTTTTTGTTCTTGTGGAGTGACAACAGAAATGAATAAAACTGGATTTTTAGAGGTAAAATGAAAAGTGTTACTGTTAAGAACAACATCTGAAATGGACATTTTATCATATATTGTTTCAGTGCAAATAACACTGGTGATGAGAAAATTGATGCAAATGAAAAGCAACATATTTAAAATGTTTAAGTGCACTTTAAAAAGTGCATCCTCCCTCACATTCTTCAGTGTGTGTTTTTCCTCTTTTCTTCCTTCCTTCTTTTCTTCTCAGTTGAAAAATTTCTTTTCTCAGTAACATGGTCTTGCTTCCTGACAATCACCACTTTAAGCCAAAAAGACTGCATGGACTGTGCTGGTTGCCATCTCGTGATTTATTTTGTTTGTGTTAGATGCAGGGTGAGGAAATATCGTTCTTCTTTGGTTAGATAGTAACTGATTGCAAAATCTTTGGGGCTGTTAACTGATTTATGTTAATTATTCCTGATAGGATGCACAACTCTGAGCCTTACAAATGCAGCGTTTCCAAAGGTGCTCTGAGTCCTGCTAACAAAGCACAGCGTGCAGCTGCTCAGTTGTGCTTTTCCCCTGGAAGAAGTGTGGTGTTTGTACCCAGACTTGCAGAAATCTTTGCAGTGTGGCAGAGGCAATTCTGTTTTAAGAATTTTCAGTCTTGTTTTAAGAAAATTCTTGTTTTTAAGAATTTTCAGTCTTGTTTTAAGAAAACACAAAATAAAAGCGGCACAATTTCTTTCCTTGTGCTCCTAGATAAATACTTACTTCCCTTTCCTTAATAGTACAGAAGGGGAAATGAGTTAAGACTAGATTTGGATCTAGTACAAATGTTCCCAGACAGCTCATTTTTACTTATCTCTTCATAGCACAATTTATTCTTTAGAAAAGCTCCTATCTGGACTTAAATGAGATGGAGGATTCCTGCGCAGGTTTTCACCCTCCACAGGTTACTGTTCGGTTTTGAGTGAATGCTTAAAAAATGTCTTGCATTTCCACCTTTAAGCTTTCCTTATAAACCTGTGTGTTTGCTGCCCTGCTGATAGCAGCTGGTGGGTTGCACTCGGAGGGTTTTGGCTGTTCCTGAGGTTTCCTGAGTGCCATCATGGATGTTTTGTTTCAGAGGGCACAGAACTACGCCAGCGCCGCGTTGCGGGAGCAGTGCCGCCCTTCCTACGCGAAGAAAGCGATGGGGAAGTTATTTGCAGAGAAATACAGCATGGACATATCTCCCTTTGTAAAAAAAAATATAAACGAAGATGAAGCTTTATTTAAATACGAACCTCCTTTTGGATTTCACAAGTTCTTTGATAAGCTGAAAAATCTCCTTGAACTCTTACCTGAACATGATTTACCGGAAGATTTGAAGTCAAAACACTGTAAGCGTTGTGTTGTTGTTGGCAGTGGTGGAATTCTTCATGGATCAGAGCTGGGTCACTTACTGAATCAGTTTGATATTGTTATAAGGTATGTATTTTATTTTAAAGATTCTGGCTACTCCAGTTTTACTTTATGAGGGTTTTTTTTTGTTGTTTTTTTTTGTTTTTTGTTTTTTTTTTTTGTAAAAATATCTCAAATTTTATGCAACTTAAGCTCTGAAAGTGCTTTTAAAAAACTTACTTGTGACTTGGTGGAATTTCTAGTCTTAGGAGCAAAGTAGTCATGTTCAGAGACAGGAACTCAATGTAATTACGTGATAGAACATTGATAGAAACCAGTGAAATCATAGAAAAAATAGGTAATACTGGTTTTATCCATTCATACAAATAAGTTTTCAGAGGTAAGTTCCAGGACTCACCTCTGCCTTTTTCCCCTTGGTTCATTGGGATGTTTGTTTGAAGGATATTTTTTTTTTTTTATGACAGCTATTTCAAACACAATAAAAAATAATTGCTGTTTCAGTATGCAGTTTCTTTACACACTGTGTAGCATGCTTATCTTTCCTTATCTTTACAAGCTCAGTGCATACTTCCTATGTTTACACATGTTTTCTAATGTCTGAATTAAATTAATATATGCCTTACGTTTGTACCTTCTGAATATTACTATTTGAACTCTTTAAGTTGCTTTCTAGGTCTTTCTAAGCCTTGCTCTTCTTAAAAAAAACCTTGATACAGTGAGACTCCTCTTATACAAAGGCAGACAAACTTGTTAGTAACTGGAGGGGTAGAGAACTGTCATTGGTTCTCTAAAATAAGGGCTGGCAGCATGAAGTGACTTTTCTGTTGATACAGAAAAGTTTGCAGAACTGGTGGAGCTGGATGAGGCTGTTTTTGTCAGCACTGTGCTAGCATCTGAAATGTTTTTTGAGCTGGAATTATGGAAACCCACTGGATGCATTACTGGATGCACTGAAGGGGTAGTTTGAACACCTTTGTGTGTAATGTGTGTCTATTTATATATATAAAAAACAAGATAACACCGGTGACTTCCAGTGTGTTTTCTTTCCCTTTTTCTTTTAAGTCTCTCTGAGTTGGCACAAGGCAATGAATATGAAATTCTGCAATTCTGTTTTATCAAGCTTTTCTTCTTGAAGTTTTGCACTTGTGCCAGTTAATACAGAAATAGAATTGGCTTCCTCTCAAAGATAAAGGATAGATGAGTGTTTGAGGTGGAGATCATGGAGGTACTGAGAAAACACTGTACCCCATTCTGGTAAAAAAAATATGTGAGCCAAATACAAGTTTTTTATTAGTTTCTGATGTTTTAATAAAGATGTAACCCATGCTTATTAATGGAGTTTCTCTGTGGGTTTGGATTTTTTTGTTAGGTTAAATGATGCACCAGTTCAAGGATACACAGATCATGTTGGCAACAAAACTACTATAAGGATGACTTATCCAGAAGGAGCCCCCCTTTCTGAGCAGGAGTACCCTCCTGCAAGCTTGTTTGTGGCTGTTTTGTTTAAAAGTGTGGATTTCAACTGGCTCCAAGCAATGGTGAAAAATGAAACATTGGTATGTAATGTGGCAACCTTACACACCTGTCATTTGGGGGTTGGTTTTTGTGTTGTTTTTTTTTTTTTCCTTCTTTTTTCTCTAATGCTTAAGTAGCTGTTTGATCTGTTACTTCTGTTATATTATACTGAGAATCTTTTATGTAACTTTGTGGGTTTTTTATCTGTGTCTCCTAGTTACAGTTTGTACTGCATTCGTGTTGAACCCCCATGTGTGCAATAAGGAATTTTTTTTCTGTAGATTGTGGTGGTTTGCACCAAGCTACATGACATGAGTGTTTACAAAAGAGGAATTTGTTTCTCATTAGGTTTAAGTGATTTGGTCAAGTCTGCAGAGCCTGAAATAGAACCATAAAATCATTTTTGGTTGGAAAAGACCTTTAAGATCAAGTCCAACTGTTAGCCCAGCACACTTCCAAGTCCATCACTGAACTGTGTCACCACATCTACACCTTTTAAATCCCTCCAGGGATGGTGACTCCAGCACTTCTCTGAGCAGCCTATTTCAGTGCCTGACAACTCTTTCAGTAAATAAATTTTCCCTCTTATCACATCTAAACCTTCCCTGGCACAACTTGAGGCCAATTTCCTCTTGTTCTATCACTTGTAATAAAATTGCACATAGAAATGAGATTCCTGGATGCCAGTCCAATTTTTTTAACAGCTAATGCATTGCTGCAGTAGGCATACACACAGTTAATGTGTAATTGAAGCACTGCAGCTCTTAGTTCACATTTGTCTGTGGTTCCAAAAATTAAGAGGTTGTGTTATTTCTCACTGAATATTTAAAGAAGTGCAGAGGTTCCTGAGGAACTGGTAGAAGGGTTCCACGTTTTCAAACTCTCTAAGTGGTTTTCACCTCTTTCAATTTGCAGGCAGATAATTTCTGCAAGTTTAAAACCAGTAGCTAGGTTTTTCTGACCACAGATTGAAAACAAGTGCTTTAAATTATTGAGAGAGATTTAGAAGAAAGCCTGTCAAATATTTTATGGTTTTGGTATTTGCTAGCTTAGGTACTCCAAATTCCCTTCTTAATTCTGTGATACTTGCAACATGAGAGCTTGTAGAGGAGTCTTTAATATTGACCATGACTGTCTGCTGTTACTTCAGAGAGTGTGTGCAGGGAGCATACCTTGTTTTGAATAATCTGAGTATATTTTGTAGAGGGGACATTTTTCTGAGTGCATGAATTTACACAAATTTAAGAACTTTTGCTCCCTGTTTGTTTTATTCCCTTTTTTTTTTTTTTTTTTTTTTTTTTGTTTTGTTTTGTTTTGTTTTGTTTTTTGTTTTTGTTTTTTTCATCAGTATTGGTCTATGACCTGCCCTGCAGCAGTGTGATAATTTTGCTGACCAAGAGCTTTCTAACTTGAATTGAATCCCTCACTTCTTTTACACTATATCTGGGCATTCCATGGTTTAAGGTTTGCTTCACAAGGATGACCAGTACAAGGATGTCTTTTTATATTAACATTTGTAATTGAGAGGGTGATTGCTTTTTGGCATCTGCAACATCCTCTGTTAGTCAGGATCAAGACTGAAGTATGCACTTTATGAAAGGAGTATCTTTGCTTGTTTTGCATGGCATAGGAGCAGATCCCATGTTCTTCCTTGCTCTGTTTTTGCTGGTGCAGAGAAGCAGTTTTGGGAATGGATTTGGGCATGAGCATACAGAGAGTTCACTGAAGGGCTCAGAGCACAATGGGAAGATGGGGCCACAGCAAGTGAAATTTGATCAGTTTAAGCTTCTATAGAGCTGTACCTTAAGGCCTGTTTAAAAAAATACAGGTCTGTGTTGCAGCTCTGCCAGTTTTCTTTTGCTTAGTGTTACCCATCACATGGAAAGACTTGTAAAGTGAGCCTGATACAGTATTGTTATTTCCATTAGCATGTGTCTGACTGACTGCAAGTGGCATGAAATCAGAATCTAGCTCTCTGATTCTTGTGTAAATCTTCTTCTGAAGTGTTGCATTTATCACTAGGTGGATACTGTCAAACAACAGCTGTTCACTTCAAAGCCTGAGCAAAATTTGTTTTAAATCCAGTGCTTGCTTCAGAATGCCTGGTTAATGTTTGTTGGAAACCATGGTTCCCTTTCCCATTTCTTTAAATACTGTTGCCTGCTTAGCTGTGCTGTGGAAGGTCCAAAGAACCTTGTGGATTCTGGTGGATATTTTGACTGCTTAAACACAAAGTACAATCATATATTGAGAATAAACAACTTTCCCCCTGCTCTCCTCTCTGCACTTCCAAATACTTAAAATAGTTCCTCTTTTGGGTCAGTTACTTGAGCTGTTCTCTAGTATTCCTGAACCCAGCTCAGCTATAAACTGTTTCTTAGAATCCCTGATGATTTCTAACTTATGTATACTTTGTGGTCTCAGTTTCACTTGCTGAACTATTTAATTTTCTTTCTCTTAGCCCATGTGGGTGCGACTCTTCTTTTGGAAGGAGGTTGCTGAGAAGATTCCTTTTACATCAAAGCAGTTTCGGATTCTGAATCCAGTCATCATCAAAGAGACAGCTTTGGACATTTTACAGTTCCCTGAACCTCGATCAAAATTCTGGGGTTGGGATAAGGTAAGAAAGAAACCATAAAATTCAAAGTAAAATAAGAAAACCAGGCCAGTCTAAACCAGTTTTCCAACTGCTGGAATTGCTGTGTGTGCCTGTGTGCTCAGTAGCAACTGATGGTTGTATCCTCCCTCTATGTACTTCACTGAAGCAATAGTATGGAGTGATGAACTGCCCAGTTTAATTACACACTGTAATTGATGTTAATTACTTGTTGTTTGAGAAATTGAATGTCTTGAACTTGTCTCTTGAACTATGAAAAATACTGAGCGACCATCTTTTAACTTTTTTGTGTAAAAGCATTTAATGGTAGTCTTACTGCCCACATATTTGAAAGATCTCTGCACATTTCTTTATTAAAATGATATAACACACCAAGCTATGTATCTCTTAGTTGCATTGCAGTGTACTTGCCTCCTTCAGGTTGTTCAGTGAAAGTCATATTCTGAAGAATACTGTTAGCCTGTTGCTAAGGACTGAAGTACATCAGAAAGTGTCTTTTGACTGCATATCAGTAGTTTGATTGTCTGGAGAGAGGGTTCACTTGGAGTTTAACTACATAATGAGAGGGCATCCTGCCTTCACAGGAAAAAAATTCAGACTTGACAGCTGAAAGTCTTGTTACATGTGAATACTCAGGTTGTATTAATATTTGACCCACAAGTTTTTAGTTTTACATGATCATTTAGTTTAAGATGTAATTACCTTAATCTATAATTGATTGTTTACTTTTTTTCCATTTTCAAGTGAGGGGAGGGAATAAACAAAGCTGTTACATTTTGTGAAGTGTTTATCAAGCTGCCAAAGGAGAATATGTTGGAATTCAGCAGTCTTCTTTTCCCCCCTTTTTAGAATGTACCAACAATTGGGGTCACAGCAGTTGTTCTGGCCACACATTTATGTGATGAAGTGAGCTTAGCAGGATTTGGATATGACCTCAATCAACCCAGCACACCTTTGCACTATTACAACAACCTCTGCATGGCTGCCATGAACGGACAAACTATGCACAATGTGACAAGTGAAACAAAATTCCTGCAAAAACTGATCAAAGAAAAAGTTGTCAAAGACCTCACCGGTGGGATACATTGTGAATTCTGCAGCAAAGACAGCTAGTGATTGAAAGGAGTCAGGGTTTGGATTTGTTACATTTCCAGAGGTTCAGCTGGAACAATCTTTTCACTGTCTTAAGTAGTAATTTAAAACCTGTATGAAATGGACGTGGAATCTCTGCTGCCTTTTTAAATGTCAGGTTTCTTGGACTCGTAAATTTATTTTGATGTCAGATTTTACTTTGCACATTTTTGTGGATAATTATGTAATGGCAACTTCAAGTTGAAAGAGATCCATTTAAAATATTTAATGTTTTAAGTTGTCTGAAGTAAAATGGACTTTGTTTTCTGGTGTCTGTGGTACACACAACACTAACCTGAGTTGTCTAACAGCATTCAAGAGTTATTTTCCACTGAACCAGTGTCTTTGTTGGTGCAATTCTTGGTGTAGGACTCCTTTTCATGCATGCCATGAAAAGAAAGGTGTATGCATCTCAGGTCTTTCATTTCTTGCAGCTTGGGTGTTGTGTTTCCCCCTCAAATGTTAATATCCTTTTGGTTTTGTGCTAATTTTTTTGGGGGTGGAGGAGGAATGTGGGAGTGGAGGCGAAGGAAAAGGAATTGTTGTGGCAACAACTGAATAGTAAGTACTCTGTTCCTGATTGATATTAAAATCATTGATGCATTAATGTAATGGGTTAGCATCCTGCTTTATTATGAGGCATGTGTGGACCCAGAGTGCACTACAGGAGGATTTAGTCAATAGGAGACTTTCAGCTGAATCTTTTGTCATTTCCTTTCTGTGAGACCCAGATGAATGTTTCTGTTGAGCTGATTTGCAGCAGAATTCAGCTACTCCCATTAAGAAGTGGTATTAATATAAAATTTGCCCTTTTAAATTTTTTTTTTAGTGACTTTAGAATTTCTGGTTCTATAAAACACTGGTTTGCATAGATCTTCCATTTAGCAATAATAGAATCTATGCCTAGGTTAAAATGTCCATTGGTTTACCTAATGATCCTTAAGTAATCAATTACAGATATTGTAACCTCATTAGTTTACAATGATGATAACTCTTATGAACTCTAGTTCTGGTGTTGACTGTTTAATTGAAGGGAGAGGTAGAGTTGTTGGTTTTCCAGGATCAGCTGGTAAGTCAGCAATTGTGGGTGAGTGTGTGTAAGTTAGGAAGGAAATCACTTTGAGGAAGTAGTATGATCTTGTAGCAAGGTAGGTAAGCACTGAAAGCAGCATGCTTTAGAAGAAACCAAAATGTTATAGATAAATGTTCTTGTGACTGGAAATCAGTGCATTGCAAAAAAACTGGACTGTGCAAGTTTGCCAGCAGGTTTGGTGTTTATTTTCATTTCATTAGCAGACTAGTAAGTGTGACTCTTTGCACTGAATAGTGTGTTACTCTGTCTACAGTATGTGCAAAATGGTTTTTTTGGGGAATGAAAGCTTGTTAGCAAATTGATCAAAGATTGGCTTAGAAGCATTATTGGTGGTCATGGACTCTCCACATGGTGAACATTCACAATTTTTTTTTTTTTTTTTTGCTAGGGGGCTAAGGCATGAAATTACTTGTAATTTTACATTTTAAATATACTTGGGAAAGCAAGAGTAGGATGGTTGGGGGTTTGTTTTGGTGTGGATTGTTTTCTTTTTGTTTGTTTGTTTCTTCCCCATACAAAGAAGTTCTAATGAATTGTAATGTTAGGACACAGGAGCAGCAGACTGGTTCTGGCCATTACATGATAAAGGCAGCAATAAAATGACCTAAAGCATAACTCTGAAGAAAGATGTGGACCTCACCCTTTGGAAGTCCCATGTAGCTGCATGTCCTTGAAAGCCAGTTGTGGGTGATGAACAATTTGAAAATCAGATTCTTGTCTGTGGCACTGCTTGTGTTTATAGCAATAATATTAACCTAACTTCTCCTCCTCCATGAAACACATTAATTTTTGTACTAGCAATAAATTTCTAGTCTGTTTTTCATGTAAGTATAATTATGATATTGTTTAATTTAAAAGTATTTCATGTGTGAAGAGTTTTATACATAGTCTTTTAGTTAATATATTAAAATACGCTAATTATTTTCTCCTCGTATTTAAACTGGAAGCAAAGTACCTTAATTTAATTTGGTATTAGTGGAATTTTGGAAGATTTCAGAACATGTATGTTGGGAGGACATCGTGAATACACCAAGAGTACATGTTTCAGAGCACTTGCTCCTTCACCACTTTGCTTTTCTGAGTAACTTTGAAATAGTCACTTTATTAACGTAAGTGCCAATAGCTTTTTTGGAGATGCTGTACTTACTGTCAAGTTCTCAAATTATGTTGCTGTAGGATTAGGTTGTTTTCCCAGCAGTTTTATGGCTTGTGATAAAACATTGTTCTCTGTGGTAGTGTGTACTGCATTGAATATACCTGCACAGACTCAACCATCCATGAAATGGCAGCAAAGTTCAGGTTGCAAAAAGCAATAAACTGATGAAACCACTTTCTACCTATGTACTTGTCTCACAGTTTGCAGTTTGTTCTTACTCCTTTATTCAGGATTTTACTTATTGCACTAATTCAAAGTTGTGATGCAGTTCCTGGCACCCAAGGAAAGAGTTTAGTGGCCAGTGATAATTCTTCCTCCTTTTATTTATGCTTTTTAAAAATACCTGTCAAGAGAGCTCTATCTCTCTGGTGCCTGGAAGTGGGAATCTGTTCCATCAGATGGATGAGAATATTTCAGTCTGGGCTGTAGGACTGGCCTTACACTTGAGGCTGTTTCTCCCTCAGTGGTGAAGGCAGGCAGCACGCAGCCTCTGGGCTCTGCTTCAGTCTTGCTGGAGGTGAGAGAAGAACAAAGAGCTGTGTGTGTGTCTGGGTTTGGTGGGTCACAGATCTTGTGCTTTGCAAAGAATCTGCATCTTCCCTTCTAGATATGGCTTAATGGTGTGTGTTTTAAAAAACAGCAAAGATCTTGGGAGCTGTGATAAAGCCTTTGTGTTCCTCATTGGAATTTTGCTTTGTGACTCTCTGTCACAGGCATCTTATGTGTCTGACTTGGTCTGTTGCTGATTTTTTTCCATGCTTTCTGTGCAGGCAACACAGCTTCCACTTTGTCCTCTCTTGAATTTAGAGTGGTTGTTAAGTGCTTGCATCATCTGTTATGCTTTATGCTTTCCAGTGAGATAAACAGAAAATGTCTGTTAGGACTGAACAATTCTGCAACCTTTTTGGATTCAGATAATTTGTGAAGCTGCTTTTTTATTCTTTCAGTACGTTCAGACTCGTGTGGCCACTTAGGGAACAGCAAAGGAGATGAACAGAGTATTTGCTTTGGCTGCATCTGATTTGATCAAACAAATGGGAAATTTGAATTGCCACTTCAACTTCACAGTGCTGTTTTTCAAGTGTTTGTAGGAGTCCTGCACTCAGCTGTCTTGTCTGCAGCTGGAGACAAACTGGTGTCAGCTTGGAAGAGCACCATGGGTAAGGTTATAATTTGTTTCCTGTGATGCCAGGAACGTGGCACAGGAAAATTGCAGGAGACACATAGAGATGCTTGGATGCAGAGAGGGAAAGTCCCCATAAATTTTGTTAATCTCTTCAGCTACCTGCCTCCTGCAGTGAATTAACCCTGTTCTTCTACCCAAGCACTTGTGCATTACCTCTTTGTGGTTTAACAAAAAAAGGCCTGTGGCTGAATCTTGACTGACATTCTCAAACCTGGTAACACTTGCAATTTCCAGCTGGTGAACTGGAATAAGAGCTTCTCACATTTGGAAGGTTGAGCAGAGCTGACTGTAGGTGGTTTTACCTCCCTTTGGGGTCATCTGCCTGGTCATTCATTTTCCCAGCCTGCCTCTCTTGTGCTTGGGCCAAAACCAACTTTTTCCCAAGCTCCTACGTATGCCTTGGAGGAGAACAAAGCTTTCTTGTTCACTGCAGCCACTGCTGATCCCTCCTCGTGGGCAGTGAGGAGTCCTGCCCATTGGAAAGGAATGCTTCCAACTGCACAGGATGGCTCCAGCACTGATCCATCTGATCCCTGGAACTGCTCCTTGGAAAGGGACTACCACAGCTCAGCAGAAGCACGATGGGCAAGTTGCAGAAAAGGGAACTTTTTTTTTTTCCTCCCATCTTTCTGACAAAGGAAAACTATAAATACAAGCAGGCACTGCAGAGCTAAGCATTACATGCTTTCTTCTCAGCCATCTTTCCTTCTGTAGCTAAAATAATTATTCTGTAATTGAAGGAAGACTTGAGCCCCAGCTTAGGCCTTAGTGTGCAATCTGGACCTGAAAGGGAGCAGAAACAGAGGTCCTGGCATATTTCACCCTCTCTCCAGCCTGTTTCTACCTATCCCCTGCTTTAAAAAAAAATCATTTTTCACACAAGCTGGATTTATTTCCCCGCAACCTTGGTCTGAGTTAAGGTTGAGAGGATATGAGGACCTGGTAGACCTGTTAGAGAAGCTGTAGAGGAGTTTTTCCTCTGCAAGAGCTGGATTATTGCTCACTTTTTTCCCTTGCATCCATCTGGTTCTGCCTCCTTATTTTAAGCCATCAACATTTTGTGGGGTTTATGCTGTTTTACTCTCTTTCTCTGCCACCTTGTGTACCCCTCTGTGTTGCACTGGCCTGTGGTGTCCCTGTGGCCTCTTTCTTGAGACTGGAGAAGTTCAGGTGGAGATGGTTTGTGCCCAAGGGATGTGAAGGCATTTGCTGGGGGGTTTAAGATCCTGCAGCAGAGAGACCCAAGAGAGCTGGGGTGAGGCTTGGGACAAGCAGGTCTGGAAAGGAATGAGACCAGGACTTTGGTAGTGGGCTGGAGAAGGCAACAATATTCCCAAATCTGATTTGAACATCCAAATTCAGCCTTAAGAAAGCCCCTGCAGCAGGACAGTGGCTGCCAGGGCTGACTCACTGTAGCAGTGAATTTCTGAGCCGTTCGTGCTGCTGTAGCAGAAATGACCATGAAATAACTTGGCAAAAATATTTGGCCAACTTCACCTCTCCACTGAGGAGAGCAGATGCTGGTGTGAAGCAGCTGGGGTGGTTTCTCAGGGCTCAGGGTTGCTGTATTTGCAGGAAAAGCTCAGGACTTGGGGCTGGGGCAGTTTTATGACCCCTCTGCTGCTTTGTCAGGGGGTTGAAGTTTGCAGGTTATCAGAGTTGGTCATATCATGCCTTTTTTACTCAGAATCCTGAAAAAAGAAAAGTTTTGGTTTGTGCTGGTAGTTGAATATCAGAATTACCACGGGGGCTTTTAGTTTTGTGGCTGGGGGAGAGGTCTGGGGTCGTTTTTAGTCCTTTTCTGTTTATAGAGGCACTTAATTGGGACAGAGCACAGCTTAGCTCAAAACCCCGAAGGGATCATGAGGCTCTGAAGCCCATCACCATTTTCCAGGCTGATTTTATTTGGCTTTTATTCCTAAGCCTTTTCCATCCAGATGGGCTGTCCCTTGTGTCACCAGCTGGCACTTTGTGCTGTCTTGTCCCTGGCTCTGGCCACTGGAGCAGATGGATGAATGATATTTGTAGCTCGGGGAGGCACCTGGGGGTATCCTGAGCTGGAACCTCCTGCTGCGGAGGGACAGTCCTCCCTCTCAGTGATGATGCCTCACACTTGGGCTTCCTGAAAAACTTGAACTATTTTAAATACCTGGGTACCACAGGATGCATCCCCATGCCCCATAGCAGAGGTTCGCGGATAAAGGCGCCGAATTTTACAAACAAAGCAAAGGCGGTGAAGTGGTCCACGAGAGCAGAGCTTAAGGGTTCTCGCTGTGGTCCGGAAGATGCAGCCCTGGGTATTTTTTTCAGGGAATGCATTCCAGCTCTGCAGGGATGGAAAGGAGCAGCGGTGCCGTAGCCCCATCTAGTGCTTTGGGACGGGTCGTGCTGCTGAGCCGGCAGCCCACAGCCTCTGCCCGGGGCTCTTCAGCTGCACGGCACCGTTTTGAAGGATCGAAGCAGGAGAAAACCCTTCATCAGTAATGCAGGATGGCTGGGCTGGGTGCCGGAAGGTAAGCCCGACGTGAAGGCCGTGGGTGGGAACTGTTTTCCTTGCCCTGCACACAAGTGGAGCTCAAGATAAGGACTTGAATCCCGTGGCTGAGTATTAAATGTATTCAGCTGCTGGCCCAGGCACAGTGCAGTGAAAGATAAAACCCAAAGTTGCAAATATCACCCAGGCCCTGGCACTCTCCAAGAGGAACCCAAGCGGGGTTTTTGTTTGGTTTTTATTTTTACTGAGATAACATTTTCTTGGGTTCTAAATACACTTTGTTTTGCTTGTGTAGATGTGAACACAGCAAAGCTTGTATCTAGTAATATTTCTAAATCTTCTTTCATCAGATCATGGAGTTGTTTTGGTTGGAAAAGACCCTTAAAATCATCAAGTCCAACTGTTAACACAGCACTGCCAAGTCCACTGCTAAACCATGACCCTAACACCACATCCCCACTCCAGTGTTGGAGAGCATTTGAGCAAAGGGAATTTCTCCTGCTCCTTCAGCCCAGTCCAGGATTCTGGTGCCTGGAAGGGGTGGGTCAGGATGTGTTTGCAGGGATCAGGGGGAGTCACTGCTTGGCTGTGACACTGCAGCTCCCTGCACCAGCAGCACGTAAGGAAAAACTCACTTTGTGTTTGAGGCTGATGAAGACACAAATGTGGAGATTTCCTGCCAAGGCAGAAACTCTTCAGACCTGTCCAAAAATTACCAACATCTTTACCAAAAATCCTAAACCTCTGGGCAGCCATAATGGGCAACACAAGAGTGATGCAGATGAAACCCTTGGCAGCCCTGGCTTTAACCCAGGACACCAGGAATGATGCTTAAGTTTATTCCTTGTTTTGGAACTCGTAGTTATGAGCCAGAGCTCATTTGATGGTGGCTGATGTTGCAGCTCATCTGGGTGTTGCTGCATCTCTCTGGTTTTGGCAGATGGCTGATGCTACAACCAGATGGGCAGGAGATGAGGACTGAGCCCTGGGGACAGTCTGAGCCCCTGAGTTTGAAGCAACATTCTGGGTGCTCATAGTGAGTGCTGTTCAAGAGGAGACTTAATCAAAATTTTTTCCAAGTTGTCTGCTGTGAATTTGCCACAGAAATCATTTAGGACCTCATCCAAAGCCCACTAAAATGCAGATGCTGATTGACTTCAGCAGGCTTTGGACCAGGTCTGTGAGGAGCCAACTTTACATAGCAATAAAACACTCCAACACATGGCAGCTCTGCGCAGGCTTGGGGCTGTAGGAAGGAAGGTGCCAGGCAGAAACCAAGTGGTTGTGTGACTTTTGGGGCTGTACTTTCTCACTTGTTAGGGATTTCTTAGCACCAAGGTGAAGGTACTGGGTGTTTGCCTGCTAAAATCACCCAAACCCTTCTGTGTTTGGTAGCACAGGGAGGGGCTGTTCAGGAAAGTGAAGGAGCTGCTCTAGCTGCTCTCCTGTTTTTCACTCATAGCTCTGTGTTCAGAAATGTCAAGCACAAATTTGAGGAAAACTGTGTTGGAGGAAAAGCAGGACTTGTGCTGAATTCTTGTTGTCTGGAGGTTTGTGGAAGGGAGCAGTCTCCAGCTCTAGAGGGAGTGTTGCTCCATGTGCTGGGGGTTGCTCCATTTCCCAGGGAGTTGTGCTTAATGTATGGCTCAGTCTTTTGTGCCACCAGAGAGACTTGGAGGACAACAAAACCCCTGAGGCCTCCAAAACCATGGCTGGGCAGGACACATGAGCAAACAGAGAGCAGCCAGACCAGAGGGGATGGTGCAAAGGGTCAGTGACAGAGTCCCTTCCTCCCTCTGCATCATCCCAGGGAAAGGACAAGATATAATGGACACAAACAGCATCCTGGGAGGTTTGTGTTCAGCAATAAGATTTTTCTAATGTGGGATTAGAAAAGTATCAGCATGGATTGTGCCAAGAGGTCTTCCAGCACTGGAAAGTTTGAAGACTGCATTGGATGAGCTCCAGGCAGGACTATTTCAGCTGCAGCTGATCCCACCATGGGTAAGGGATGGATGTAGCTGCCCCAGAGGAAGGGAATATGCTTTCTGGACTCCCTGTCCTTTTGGTTTGATGTGTGATACTAGACACTGATGTTAGGGTTGCAGTTACCCTTCACCAAGCCATAAAACTGGGGACAGACTCTCCTGGAGCCAATGTTGATGCTGGGAACAGAGATGAAACAGCAAAGCCTTGATTCAGAAGGGGCTGTCTCACTCCATCATGGCCAAAATTAAGAGCATCTTTTAGACTGATTTAAAATCTACAACTTCAGAAAAAGCACCTTATTACCTTGCAGAAATTGTTATTTAGTTGGAGATGCATCTTCAGGTATGTTTGAATACCAGGGCTTGAACTTCCTTCTTGAGAGGTGATTTGGAATCTCAGCTTAGGAGAACAAAAGAGGTTCCACCTTGTGCAGAAATAAAAGGGAGGCTCAAAGACTGCAGAAAACCTGCTCTCTGCACTTACCTTTAGCTTCTCTTCCCTCCTGTGTAAATCATGTGTGAAAGCTGGAGAAGACAGCTGGAGCCAAGGGATGCAATGGACCCTGACACTGTAAAACCCTTCCCTGCTAAATCCTGCCTGCAGTCTGTCCAGGGAGGGCTTGCTCTGTGGCTCATTGCACTCTCAGCTGGCATTTTCCTTCAGCTGCTCCTCACACCTGCAGCTGTGGTGGCAACTGGAGGAGGTACCCTGTGAAACCTGCAGCACAGATGGGGTATGTGTGTGGGGGTGATGTGGGGCAGATGTGTTTGGGTCCCTGTGCAACAAATACATCCCTGCACTGTGGGAGGTGTCGAGGTGAGGGGTGAGCTCTTTGTTTGGCACAAATCTGCAGAGCCAGGAGCTGCATCCATGGCTGTCCCAGCAGGGTGCCAGCCCACCCATCCATACCCACTGCCTGATGTCCCTGGAGAATAATTTTCTGATGTTTGAAAAACCTCTGCTCTTTTTTCTCTGCTCCAAGATTTCTGATCACTGTAGCAGTGATGAGAGAGAGAAAAAAAAAAAAAAAGCTAAGAAAAAGTTACTGGTTAAACCACTGGCCTGGAAAAATCCAGCTTTTTCCCAGCCTCTGCTTATCTCTGACCCTCAGCCTAATCCTCTCCTCTGAAGTGACTGCATGCAGACCACTCCTGCTCTTGGTTTTGACCCCATACTATTTGTTCTTGGAGTATGCACTTGCCCTTTAGCTGGTCTGTGAGCCTGTTGTGACTCCTTTAGGGGACAAATCCTACTCTGAGCAAGCTCATGTGACAGGTAATTCTCCTCCCCATTCTGGATGGGTTTGCTTGCTGCTGGTGATGGCTTTGGCAGTGCAATGATACCTTTTTAGGCCCTTGCTCCAGCTGACATTTCTTGGAGGTCTCACCCTTTTTAACTTTTAGGCCTATTCCTGAGCATATGTGAGCTGGACAGGGAGAATCCCACTGCTCTCCTTCCAAATGGTGCTTCCCAGATCAGCTTTGCTGTTGGTTCTCTTTGCAGTCCCCAAAAGGCAGATTTGCCATAAAATGATCACACCTGGTAGTACAAGAGTTTCCTCATGTACCTATGAAGACATCCTGAGGTTGGAGCCAGCAGCTGGCAATCATCAGCACGCAGAGCTCCAGATAAAATACGTTCCTGTGTGGTTTTTGATCCTTTGGCAGAAAATGTTTCCCAGTGTAAAGCTGCCTTGAAAAGTGTAAGCCAAGAACATCTCATTCCTTAACCAGCAGTGCCAGGCACACTGCTGCAGAACGCAGGGATGAGGTGAATGCACCTGGACCACTTTTATTCTGGCTCTGACTTTTCTTCCCATCTGCACAGCTGTTGGGCAAGACCTAAACGATGCTCAACTCCTCATCACACCAAAGGATGAAGGAAAGGAATGGGAGCATCACAGGAGGTGTAAGGTGCTGCCCAGGGTTTGTGGTCCCTCCTGCTGACAGCAGCTGAAACCCCAAGGTCACCCACAGCCTGGAGTCACCCCTTGTGCTGCCAGCCCCCTGGAAAGGAGGAGGATGGGCACAGAAACAAGGAGGCAGCTTGGCTGTTGAGGCTCCTCATCCACAATACACACAGAGACCTGGGTCCAGAGGGATCTGCAGGTCTGGTAATCAGTTCCCATAGGAGACCCATGGCATACCCTCAGCTGCCTGTGGAGTGCACTAGAGGAGCTTTTAAACAGACAGATTTTTTAAGCAGGTCAAATTTTGCTTTTGCAGGGTCTCTCTGAGCCCTTTAGGTTGGGTCCCAGTTTCCATTCAAGAGCTTTTTGCTGCTGTGTCCTCAGGCAGGCAGGGCAGGGAGGAGGGGAGGTGGCTGCCACTCAGTGTGATGCCTCTGCTGTAGGCTGCATCTGACTTTCACTTTGTTCTTCAGCAAGATGTTGGTACACTAAATGACAGGTATTTCTTTCTATTTTCTTTAGATTTACTGAAGAAATAAGGATTACAGAGTGTGACCTCTGCCTGTTGGTCCCGTAAGCAGCTTATGGCCAATTTTAAATGAAAGTTACTTATGGGGAGAGTTATAAAATGTATTACAAGTTCATGAACAATGTAAAGATCTGCACCTGGGCAGGAAAGAAAAAAGGTAGGTCATTTCCCACCCTGGTTTGGCCAGCCAGCCTTGGCTGTGATACATGGTGGGAATCCAGGCTGACTTAATCCTGCTGCTTGCAAGCCTTCTAACTTTGGCTTTTGTGGGTACAATTTTAAACACAACCCAGCCTCATCACTTGGTTGGGCTGGAGGGAGATGGAAGGCCCAAGCTCACCTTCTGTTGTCCTGCATGTTGTATTTGCTCCACAGCAGAAGTGCTGAGATGTCCTCCCCTGCTCTCAGTGCTGTGATGATACAGCTTGTGCTTCACAAAGTCAGTCCTGCTAAAAGTCACACATGCCTTGAGGTGCCTTACTTGCTGTTGGCTCTGTCTGTCTTCCAGAAGACAAAGCTGGAGAGATACAAATGAAAAAAGGACAAATGGAGTATATGAAACAGGCTACTCCAGTCCTTCACAGCAGCCAAGAGATTCCAGGTTCAGCTGTAATGCTGCAGTCCATAAAAGCTGCTGGGATAATTCTTGTGCTTTTCCCCCCAAGAGAGGGAAAACGTTTTTCTCTGTCTTATTTGCTGCTTCTACTGCTGCCAGATGTCCCTGCTTGAATGAGTTTCTTTTGCTCTGCACCCTCAGGTAAAACTGATCACTGCCCAACTCTGTGGCCTTTAGAGCCTGGAGCTCAGCACTGAAATAACTTCCCTCTAGATGAAAAAGGAGGATGAGGAGCTAAAAAGTGGTGGGTGTCTCTTCTTTATCAATTACAGTGTTTGGTTAGAGAAGTGCAGAGCTCAGGAAAAATCCATGCTGAGGACCTGGCCTCAGCATCAAGGGTTTCCTTTCTGAGATGAGCCAAATGTTCCAAAGTAAGGATCTCCCACTGCTTTATGTGACTGTATTGTATTTTTTATGTCACACACTTCATTCAAAGGGCATCTGAACACATCTTTTTTTTTTTTTCTCATGGAAAGTGGAATTGTTTTCTGGAACACATTGAACGAGTGCTGCTGAATCCAGGAGTTTAGGACAATTCAGAAGGAGGTGAGCTATTTGTATGGATCACACCACCAGTTGTGTCCACACCCCTTGGGGGTTGTGTTAATAACTTTTGGAGCAGATTGGAATAATGCTTTCAGGCCTTAGTTGTTCCCTAGTGCTTGGAGCTTAGGAGGAGACCCTCTCATTAGAGAGATTCCCAGATATTCCTCCTTGATGTAGCTTGGGAGGTGATGCCAGGAAAAAACTACCACCAAAAAACCAGTGTATTAAGGTAAAAATATCCTTTTTTTTTGTCTAGCCACCTTCTCCTCCCTTTTGATTCCCTCCTGGTCACATCCCCTCTGGCTCAAAGCACCACACCTGGGAACCAATGCACACAAACAAAACCTGTGTGTTTTATGTACTGACCCAGCAATCAGGGAAATATAAAGCAGGAGTGCTCAAATAAAACAGTCAGTATCAGCTGATTAAAAATCCAGGAGGGTCTTTCTATAAATTGTCAGCTGGTTCATCCTGAATAGCTTAGTGTCCTCCTCCCACTGCCCCTGCTCTTGTGGGGTCTCTAAAGCCAGGCAGCACCAGGCCTGGTTAGTGCTTAGGTGGGAGACTTGCAAGAGCTTTGCGTTGATGAGAAACAAGCATGGGAGGTTCATTAAGTGGCATTTTCCTCTCTTGAGTCAGTGTTGAACAAGTGCCCATTCCAGCAGCAAATCCCATTCTTCAGGGCTGTCATCCTGGCACCCAAGAGCTCTCCAGAGCTGAAGGCCCTCTTGTCAGCATCAGCTGCACTGAGGTGCTCTGGGTGCTTGCTAAAGAAGAGAGTCACAGGCACAGGACATGGCCCTGCCACCCCCCAGTGCCCCATGATGTCCCTGTGCTTCTCTCTCCTGCTTGGTAGCATCAAGCTGGCAGCACCTGGTTCTGACCTTTCCTCCCAGGGCTGTTGGAGAGCAGGCTCCCTCCTCTCACAGCCCCTCTGCACATCCATCACTTGATGTTTTCTGAAGGCAAATCATCCATCCTTGTCTGTGTTTCCTCCAGGCCTTTCCTTGTGGGCAATATTACTGCTCATTTACACCGATGATTCAGAGCAGAAAAGGGAGAAGATGAGGATGTTCTCCTCAATCAGGAGAAACTTTGCACCTGGAGAGTTTCATTGCTTTAGTAAGCTGGAGGGAGACAAGCAAAGAGATTAATCTCATTGAGGCAAGAGTTTTGCCTGCCAGCAGTTTAGTCTTCTGAACGTTTCTAGTCATACCCTGAACGTCACCAGGAGCTGCAGATAAATTCAAAACTTGTTGCACAGTAGAATACGGAGCAGGGGAAGGG
The DNA here is from genome assembly GCF_036169615.1 of Heliangelus exortis. Taxonomy (NCBI): domain Eukaryota; kingdom Metazoa; phylum Chordata; class Aves; order Apodiformes; family Trochilidae; genus Heliangelus; species Heliangelus exortis. Next base: position 5,086,308 of record NC_092431.1, read on the forward strand.
TTTTATGTTAGAGCAAAGCACCTATATAATGTAGATTATTTTATTTTTTTTAAATTCCCATGGTCCTGTGCCATCATAAGAGTCTACAGCTACAAGAGGTTTATGTGGTGGCTCTGGATGACATCCAGGCAGAGGACACCCAGCACAAAGCACGGAGGTTGGTAACTTTCTCAGAAATAAATAAAGCAGAGGAGAGGGTGGTTCTTGGGTTTCCTCCAGGGTTGGGGACAGCCTGGCCTGATCCTAATGGCTCTGTGACTCCAGATGGTGCTTGAGCTTACGTGGCAGGGACAGAAATTGCAGCTGGCAGTGTGTCACCTCCAGAGGCTTCCCAGTGATGGGGACTCAACCAGAGGATGCCCATTCTGAGGAACAGCCTGTGTCCACCTCCTGTTTTGGGGTTTTCCCACCTTGGGAAGAAATAAGAAGCCCAATAATAGATTTTCCTTGATTTCATTCTCAGGCTGACACGGGTAGAGAGACTGTAGTGTACCTGAGGACACCACAGAGGTTTCTGGGAGGTTCCTAGGATTTTTGGCGTGGGCACCTTGAGCAGAGGCTGTTTTGTTTTAAAGGTGAAGGTGAGGGCTGGGAGCTGACACCACCTGGCAGAAGGGTTGTGCTGGGATCAGGCTGACTGTATGTGTTTAATTTTGAGCTGGAATAAGAGAATTCTGGTGAGTCCTGGGTCAGTGACAACGAAGTCTGGACTCCAGATGTGCAAAGCCTGGCAGGGTGAGACGGGAAGGCTGTTTAGAGAAGAACATTTTGGAAGTCTGGGGGAGTGCACAGTGGGATGCTAGATCTCAAATTAAATCTCCAGCCAAAAAGGGAGGAATCTAGCAGCAGTTTTATCAGGCTGGGCTACTACAGGAGTTGCTTCAGCTGCAGGCCAGGAGTGTTGCTGAGAAATTGGCTCCTGCTGCAGCTTTATCTGATGGGTCAGGGGAACAGCTTCCAGATTTTGAGAAGTGGTTCATCTAATGTGGGGTGATGGGGCAGGGATTGCTGGGTCAGCTCCTGAAGGTGCCCAGTGTCAAGGGGTGCTTTTGACTGCAGGTTCCACGTCTGGAAGCAGACAGCAGGGACACATCACTGCCAAAAAGCTTCTCTAAGGTCTGAAAGCTTGACTGTCCTGCTTGACTTACCCCCATGGATGGTGAATGGGAAGGAGGTTCTGCAGCAAAATCTTAGCACTTCCTTCAACTTGAAGCCATCACAGCCTTCCAGGGAGCTCCCAGGAGAGCCTGTGGAGCAGGTTTTTAGGAGTGTGGGTGTTGTGGGGACCTTCCTGTCAGCAGGTGTGGGGCAGCCAGCCAGATGACAGCTTGGAGCATAGCAGGGAATGGGGCAAGCCCTTACAAGGGAATGTACAGTATGCTGGGCACACACAGGCAGTGTCCCTCAGCAAGTACAGTAGGAGCCTGGAATAGTTTGGCCGGGTGGCCCTGCATGAGGGAATGGTCCTGAAATAGGTTGATAGTCTTGATGTTATTTTTGTTGTGCTGGAAACCATGGCCCTGGCATCCAGGGTGGCTGCTGACTCCCAGGTGGCTGAGCAGGGTGTGCTGGGTGTCCTTCTGCATCCCAAGGAGAGAGGTGAGCAAACCACCTAGGAGTGGGCAGAGGAGGGGGTTTTAGAAGGAAATGGTGAAAGATTTGTAAAAATGAGCTTTCAGTGGGGTAGCATGAGTGTGGGATGGGAAGCCAGCAGCCTGTGGTGCTGAGGATCAGAGGCTGAGAAGAGGGGGCCCATGGAGTGATCCCTCCTCCATTTTGCTCTTCTTCATTGTGTGGATGGTGGCCATGATGAAACAACCTTTGACCCAACTCTCCATGCAACACAGCAGAGGCTTCTGTCAGAGCCACAATCTTGAAATCAGTCTCAAATTGTAAAATATCTCCTGAAGTGACAGTTGCCATTGAATGATGGTCGACCAAAGTCCTGGTTCAGCCAAAAGCTGGCCCAAAAAGAAACCCTAGGACTGTAGCACTGAATCACTCTAGGACCTTGAAACACTTAGAGTTCAAGCTCTGTAGAAACCTTCTGACTTCAAGGATTCAGCTCTAGCCAAAATCTCTGCTTTTCAAACCTCAGCATGAAGCAAGCTTTAGCAGGCCAACATTTGAATGCTCAAAAGAAAATTTTGCAGGGAAAAAAAAAAAAAAAAAAAAGGGTGCTAAGCCTACAATTTCATCTAGGAAAGTTGGGAGGAAAGTTGTGCCAAGCTACACATATGAAGCAAACTCCAACTTATCAGGTCCTCACAATAAGTGGCTGTTTTTACAGGATGGTGAGGATTTCCAGCTTTCGTGTCCCTGCCTGCTCTGGGTGGGGGTGAGGTGGGCTGACTTTCTGTGTCTGGGTTTCAACATGGATCAGGTTTTCTGACTACATCTGAAAGACAGCAAAAGGAGTGGAGATTGAAATTTGGAGACTTCACAGAGCTTCCAAAAGTTATGCTTGAAGACACAGTGGATAAAGCCACTGAGGTCCCTGCATGGTGACAACGAAGTGGCTCATGATAAAGAGGAGAAGTAATCTCCATATCTCCAGAAGTGGCAGCCTGTTTAGGTGCAGCTTGTGCCTCTACAGGGATCATCTCCTTACCTCCCTGAGGCTGTTGTTTGTTCAGAGCTGGGGCTTGTTATCCTCTGTGGGAGGGGATGGAGAGAGGGGTGGCCTTTGGTACACAGGAGATGTTCCCATTCAAGAATATTTAAGCATCTCCTGTTCTTGCAGCTCCCTGCTGAGTAAGGGGAAGCTGTTCCTGTGTTATAACAGGGAGCTGAAAAATGAGTCTTTTAGAGAGAGGAGGGGAGTGCAGGGAATTTGTAGGTTTTACAAATTCCCATTTATGGATTCCCATTTGCTGCTCTTCGAGTGAAATGTCATGGCTCATTTATTCTTGTCACTATTGTCAGCTGCTGTGAACACTCTCCAATTAAGTTGTACCTTGTTAAAACACAACCCATAAGGGCACAAGAAGAAAAATTGTTCATGGCTTTGTCCTGCTTCTCAAAGAGCTGAGTTCCTTCCTTTGCAACCCACATCCAGCTTTCTCTTGCAACTCCTCATCCTCCTTAGGAAGGACAAAACCCCTCCCATGGCCCTTCCAGTGAACTTTCTGCCTGGAAACACTGAAGCTGTGACTTCATTTAGAACCTGGAGGAGCCAGCTCTGGATTGTGTCAGGCAGGATGTCCTGGGACTTGAGGTCTTAAGGAGAAGTGATGGATAGAAAAAAAAAAAAAAAAAAAGATAGAAAAAATGAAATGCCATTTTTGTTTTGTTTCCCAAAGGCCTCCTTAACACCATTTCTTTTGAAACAAAAATGTGCAAGAGCCTTGAGCTGGAATGGGAAGGCAGCCTCAATTCACAAGAGTGGGGTTTGCTTGTGAATCAGGCCCTGGTGTAGTTCAAGGGGTGAGATGAGCAGCATCAGGATGAGATGTCCCTCCTTCCACTCTCAGTGCAAAGGGAAGGAGCTCTCTCTCCCAAAGTTTGTTTCTTTTCCACCTTTGGCTGTAGAGGGCTCGGGGCACGATGTGATGGTGGCAACCACTGCTGGCAGGATGTGTTATCTCAGGGGGTCTTGATAACAGGAAAGGTAAGACTGCTCTTCTCCATCTGGTCCTCTGGGTGGGTCAGGCCATTTCCTTACCTCTTTTCATAGGATGAGCAGTCCCATTCCTTGTCAAGGGATTGAACTCTAATTTTACCTGCACTTTGCAGAAGACCTGGGCCAGCTCTGGAGCAGGGACCTTGGCTCCTTGGCAGCACAATTTGCAGCAGAGTCCTCATGGGCACCAGCACAGAATAGGTGACAAAAATGGGGAAAATGTTATAGTGGGCTTTTTTTTCTCCTGGCTACGTTTCCAAACAGGGACACTTTGTTAGGACATTTCGGGCAGATTATGTCAAATCTAGTATTTATGGCTGTATCTCTGTATTTGCCTGTGTGTGATATCTACACAGTCACAAGGACATGGAATGTGGGACCAGGAGGGATGACCTGGATGAATGCTGTGACCCTTTTTTTGTTTCAGGCAGCAGTAACATATAGTCACACCACATCTTCTTTAATTTAATCAGATGTATCTGACTGAAGAGCACTTTGTGTCTTGTAGTCATTATTGGGAGGCTGTTCCAGGCAAGAGCTTCTCAGAGGGTTTTCTTCTCTCCCTAATTTCTTGCCTAATTTAATCCTGTCCTCTTCTTACCCGTTTGTTCCTGTGCCAACATTGTCTTTTAGCTTCAATAGCTCAGCTGCCTCCCTGGTGCTTGCCCCTGATGTATTTATAGACATCAACTCTGTCTTCTCTCAGCTTTTCATTTTGTGGCCTAAATAAGCTTTTTTAGCAGAGGACTACCTAGAGAGCAGAGATGTGTGGATGTATCTCAGCTGGCCTGGTGCCCATGGAAGCCCTGCGATGCTGGGGCAGAGCAGGATGTGCTATCCCAAGGAAAAGCTGCAGGGCAACCTTGTTCTCTAGAGCTACCTGAAAGGAGGATGTAGGGAGGTGGGTGCTGGCCTCTTCTCTCAGGTGAACAGTGATAGGGATGAGAGGAAAGGGCCTGAAGCTGCACCAGGGGAGGTTTAGACTGGATATCAGGAAGAATTTCTTTACTGAGAGAGCAGTCAGAGACTGGAACAGGCTGCCCAGAGAGGTGGTGGAGTCACCATCCCTGGAGATATTTAAAAGCTGTGTAGATGAGGCACTTCAGGACATGCTCTAGTGGTCATTGTAATATATATATATTTATATATATATTGTTTGTTTTTTAAGGAGTTTGACACTGATGGTTGGATGTGGTGATCTGAGATGTCTTTACCAACCATGACAATTCAGTGATTCTGTGTCCTTGTTGCCATGTTCTAGGTGTCAACACAGAAGCACAGTGATGCCCAAGGGATTGAGTCCATGTGACTCCATGTGGTGCAGTCTCTCTGCCTTTATTCCACCTCCAAACGGGGGCAGAGAATTTTCTTCCAACTCAGGAAGGAGCTGTGCCAGTGCCTCAGGATCAGCACAGAGGTGAGAGACCCCAAAGTCAATTGTTTTACTTTTTCCCTAAGACTTTTAAGATGTGGTGCAAGCATCAGACCAAACTGTCACATTTGCATTTGGAAATGACTCTTCCAATTATAAATCACTCAACTAGAGAGCTGGGGCACCCTGTACCTTTAGATGGCTTTTAGAAAGGTACACAAAAGCCTTTCCTGCTCTCTCCAGCCATCATGGAGTGGGTGGATGGAAGAGAAAAGGCACCAACTCTTGGAGCAAGAGGTTGCTGCCCACATTTGGCTTATTCTGGTGTCTCCACATAGATCTCCAGAGAGGGTATCAAGGGATGGAGAGCATGGCTTTGCCATGGGTGCATCAGGTGGCCCTGCAGCAGCTCTTCCCCCTCTCTTTGCTTTCTCATCATCTCTTTGGCCTGTAACCCCTTTGAGGACCCCAAGGACCCAGCACCCAGCTTACAGCACTGCAGGAGACCAAGAGCTTCTCTGGCAATGCCAGCAATGGCTTCTTCCACTGTTTATTGTTCCCCTCCACCCCTGCCCCAGCTGCTCACATTGCAGAATCTTCAAGGTATCCCACAGGAAGGAAGTATAGCTGCATTTTAGCTTACATTTATGTGGTTCTCCTACTTCAGCTATGCTTAGGGCTTCTATGAGATTTGTCCTCAGTCAGCAGAAAGGAAGGAAACAATAAATACTTGCCTGAAAGGGATTTTTCTTTTGGAGAAACTTCTGGTGAAAACAAAAGGTTTTTTTCAGGTCCGCCAAAACAGAACTGAAAATGTTTCCCATCCTGATTTGTTTCTGCCACCTGGATGCCCATCCTGATGGCTCATTTTTGGCTGAAAGCTGTTCTCATGGGGAGTTTGTGGGGATGGTTTGCTGTGCCTTCTGACCCTAGAAACCCCGAGAGGAAACTGCAGCGCCCACAAAGCACAATGACGCCCCTTTTAGGTCTGATAATGTGGTCAAATAATTTCTGTGACAAAAATGACATTTTCCAGGGAAGGGTTAAAGCAGTACTGATGGTTATATATGGAACAGATAACCCACCCTAGTTGTGTGAGTCTGGCCCTTAATTTCATGTTGTAAGAGTATTGGATGCAACCTCTTTGCACAGGATGTGCCCAAAGGAGCCTTGGCTGTGCCCTGACACAGAGGCAGTGACTGCAGACACTTTATTTCAGGAGATACTGGAGAGTTCAGGGGAGCTGCTCACACACATCCCCAGGAAATATCACAGTGAGAACCAGCTCTAGAAAGTGTTTGCATCCAGGGCAGGTTTTTAACTAAGTAAAAATATTGGAGAAGATGATTTCCCCTTTTATCTGTCTTTCTTGTCTCTTCCTTTGCTGGGCAGTCCTGGTATCACCAAATTCTCGACCACATGAGAAATCTTCACTTCTGCCTTTCCTGCCCAGACTTGGATAGCAAACTTCTTTGCTGTTGAAAAATTCCGTGAGATTCCTTTTTTTCCTGCCCTTTGGCAGCAGGACAGACTCCAAAAACATTTTAGCATGTGCAGGGAGGGCAGGGATCAATGGAGAGCAGTGCAGCAGAACTAAACCACTGTGACATGGACACCCATGGGGGGGTAGGAGAGAGAATCTGTCCTTCTCCACCAGGGTGGCATCAACCCTGGTATGAACCACAGCACTTTAACCCATTAAACACAAGTGGGAACCAGTTGAGGGACCCAGACTGAAAGAAACCTCATTTTCCAGATGGGGCTCATCAAGGTCAGATGTTTGTCACAGGAATGGGGAGACAAGATGGTTTGTTCTGCTCCAGCATCCAGCAAGGGTCTGGGGGACATGAACAGTGTGTGTGACCCTGTGGATGTGAGCTTCAAGCAGCCATGGGACTCATTGCCACGTGTCCCTTGCAGGGTTGTGACCCACCAGGCTAAGCAGTGTCACCAGTGGGACACAAGTGCATGGTGTCACCTGGGGAAGGGCTGAGTGCTGTGTCCTGCTGGGGCCACACAAGGGTTTCCAGGCAGAAAGAAATTTGTCACTTTGCTGTGTGTACTTTCTCCTGACCTATGCAACTGAGAGCAAAACGCCCGTGCCAAAATAATAATAATAATAATGATATAGCAAAAAAAGAGAGAAGGACTGAGGTTATAGCCTTCTTGCTTGCAAGAGGGGTGGTAAAACTGCATTTGAGGAAGCACTTGGTCCTCTGCTGTGCTCACTCAGATTTTCAGTGTCTGCAAGTATGTGCTAGAGGGAGTTGGTCATCACATTTTTGTCAGCTCCCTCCTCAGAGGCAGAGCTTGATGTCCTGCTTCTCTTTTTTCTATTATTTGTCTCCCCCCACCTCCCCTCTTCCCCTGTCCACATGACAGTCATAAAAATATAATGGAAAAAATATGGGAATAGTCCTGGTTAGAGCAGCTTCCCTCTGGATGGGAGCCCTATGCAGGAGCTGTGATGGCCCCTTGGCAAAGCCACCGAGGGGGGGGTCATGGCATCTGTGCTGCTAAAACTGGGGCTGTACTGGGACTGTACCAGTGGAGAGGCCCTGGGCATCTCACTGATGGGATAATAAAACCCCAGATGAAGTTATATTTGATTTTTTATTTTTCCTATTGTAACGAAAGGCATTTTTAGGGCAAGGCTGTGCAGCCATCAGAGGGTGCTCAAAGCATCCTGAATCCTCTCCTCTTTTCATCTTGGCCAGGGCTCCCGGGTCCCTGCTGGGCAGGAGCTGCTGTGGATGTGCCTGGTGACTGTCACCTACTGGCGGGTGTTTGCAGCCAGGAGGGACAATATGCTGATTGCAGAATCCGGTTTAATTACTCACAGCACATGCCATTGAAAGGAATTGGCTCGGCTTTCCCAGGATCAACACATCTGAACTGACTCACCTTCCCAAAACTTGGCTCATGTGCTAATTAGATGGCTTGGCTTGAAAAGATTGAGCCCCTATTCTACTACCAGCTCGCAGGACCCAGTGTTATTTAAAGATCCTGGGATTCCTCAGAGAAGAATTCAATTCTTTTTTTTTTTTTTTTTCAACATGAAAAAAAAAAAAAAAAAAGGAAAAAAAAACCCTCAAAAGAGAAAAAACTCAACCCACCCTTTAAGCAGAATATAAATTTATACATCAGTGAGTTCTTAATTTTCATGGAATTTCTCTCCCCCTCACAGACAGAAGTTGTATATACAGGATTTTAGTATTTCCTCTCCGGCTCCAGCCCCAATTTGAAGGACTGTAAAAGTTTGAACCCATTCCAATCGCAGGCGGTTTGCATGGGCTCTGCTCCTCTGCGGAGTCAAAACAGCCCACACAGTAACAGCCGGGCAGTAAATCTTGGGAGAAGTGTTTCCTTTCTTCACGCACACACACACACACACAGAGGATTGAAATTCAATTAGAGTTTTAAAATAATACTGAAATTCGGAGGCGGGAGATAAAAAAGCAGCAATGCCCCTTTGCAGCCAGGAACCCCGGGGGGTTTGAAGCGCTCTCGGGTTTCACCCAGCTCGGGGGCTGATGATGCCGTGTCCTGTGGTCAGGCTCCTTTGCAAAAAGTCATTACTAGTGGATGATCAGAACAGTTAATTGTCTTTGGAGGGAGGTTTCAAGTCCCCTCACAATGATTTTTTTTTTTTTTTTTTTTTTTTTTTTTCTGCCTGTCCCATGTACTTTTTCCCGAATCTTGGGAAGAACAGAATGTCAAACTGCAGATTGTCAAATTAGCCTTAAATAACAGTGTGAGACCCTCATGTACTGTAAATACAAACCCCCCTGCGTTCTCCTGGCTTTTCCTCTCTCCTCCATGTTCTAAAGAAAGGAAGGGAGCAGCAGGCTATGTGCCAAATCTCCCCATGTTTTCTTTTTATCATCTCTCTCTTGCCTAACTGTACCACGGTGCCTGTAGGAGAGGGGCTGTGTCATCAGAGCTTTGCTCAGCGATGGTTGTGGCACCCAAATCTCTCCCTGGGGCTTTGCTGGCTGAGTTTTAATAACAGAGCAGTGTTGGGGTTTTCCTAAGGATGCTTGTGTTGAGCCTGTAGTGTGTGTCCAGGCTGGACCTTGTGAGCTGGGATGGATCTGTCCTCCTCTGTTTAGGAGGGTGAGTTGGGATTTTGGAGAGGAGCAGCTTGTTTTGCAGGAACTGCTGCTGTTTGCCATGCAGGAATGAGCCCAGAGACAGGGCAAAAAGCCTTTTATTTCTCTCCCAGGCTATGAAAAGACCTCAGCTGAGAGAGAAACATGAGAGTTGGGGCAGGGAGAACAGTGAAAGGCAGCAAGGATTAGGAGGCCAGCAAGAAGATAAAGCCCAGGAAAGGCAAACACAGTCCAGGAGCCCAAGAGACTTGAGTGGCTGAAACTTTTCCTGCTCTGAGTTTTGGTGGTTGAACTTTGCCTTGGAATTGGTTTCCTCATTGGGTGGAAAATCCATGGGGATCCCACCCTTGCTTGCTCTCCCCTCTCCTCTGCGGGCATCCGTGTTTGTATTTCAAGGAGGAGCTCAAGCCCTGCTTTACCCCAGTGGCATGGATTGGTTTCTTGCTTACAAGTGTTCAGCTGCTCAGTGGACCCCAAAACCCAGAGGAGTTGGGCTGTGGATGCTGGAGATTCACCCTCTGCCACAGAGGATTAAAACCACCTTTGGTTGTTGCATTTCTGGAGCACGTGGAGAATTAGCCAAGGGAAAGGAGGAGGCAAAGCTTAGAAAACATCTCCACCTTGAAGTTACCTAATTGAGGTTTCTGCTCTCTGCAATTTGAGAGCCTGGTCTTGGTTTCCAGTGTCTTCACTACCAGAGTTTGAGTTTGGGTTTGCAGCTGAGCCCAGTTTAAGCTGTCCCTGTAGGCCAGATGTGGCCCCATTTTAAGGCCAGGTTACCCAATGTACTCCTACACCTGGCTGCACAGATGACACTATAAACCAGCCTGTGTTTATTAACCTCTATTTTGGGTGTTTGGAGCAACATCTTCTCTAACCCTGGTGCACAGGAGAGAGGAGGATGCTCCAACATACCTGAGCTTTTGTTGTTGCATCCAGCTTGCTGTCATTAGCACATAAAAAAATTAGGATTGCAAATGCCATAATCACTGGAAAAACACTGACCTGATTTCCCTCCCCCTCCCCAGTTCATTCCCATGTTCATTAGTGAAAATGCTTTCACAGCTGATGGCTCAATATAGGCTGTTTTCCATGCACTCAGCATCCCTGAGAGTCCCAATGGATATTTAATTGTCCAAGCTGTTTTAGGTCACCAAACAGAGAGGGTATTTCAGTCACTGAACTTTACACTTCTGGGAGGCTCTAAACTGAGGGTTTGCTGTCACATAAAACTGGTGTGGGACAGGCTTGGGAGCCAGGATTTGGTGCTGCTTCATCAGAGTACTTGCAAGCAAGGACACCAGAGCCATTAGGGGCTTCAGGACAGCCAGAAACCTCAACAGTGGGGACAATTAAGTCCCTTCACTAATGAGACAACTGTATTTTTGTTTCCTGTTCAGAACGATGCCCAATAAGACAATGCCTGGGGCCAGAAGCTCTGAACTACCACATGGACAATGCAACTGAGGAAGGATCTGTTATTGGAGGTCTATTTAAAACCACTTTGATGGATCACAGGGAAGGACAAAACAGCTTCATCTTGCCAAGCTCTTAGAGATTTTGGGGTTTTTTGTGTCTGTGTCTCAGGAGGTTTCAGTGCTGGTCCAAAGGTGTGAGCTGAGCACTGTGGGGAGTGCTTTGGGTAAGTCATTTACTCCTCAGCTGGGGACTTTCCTTCTAGAGAGAGTCTTTTAACTACAGGAGCCCTCTTAGTGACCTACCCTAGCTGAGGTGCAGCATCACAGACCCTCATTTCACCTCCTTTTGAGGTTTAAATTAAGATCCAGGCTGGGCTGCTGCTGCAGTGTGTCACTATTACAAATCTTGTCACAAACTGCCACCTGAAGGTGCAAAATGGTGTTTGTGCCAGAAACATGGGCTTCTTGTCACTGGAGGGGATTTATTTTACTTGGTTTTAAGCAGAGTTCTCCCAGCCTCCAAATGAGCAAACCACCAAAAGTGGCATCTCATCCCAGCTGAAAACTGGTGGTTTGGAGTAAGACCTTTTATTGGGATGAGAAGCTGAGCTGTGAGAAACAGATTTTTGTTTATTTGTTTGTGTGCCTTAGTTACAGAACCAAACATTTGCTAAAAATTTAGGGGTTGCTCCAGCCAAGCTGAAACTTTTTAGCTTTCTTTCAATAACTCAAGAAATGAAAAAAACTTCTTTTTTTTTTTCTTTTTTTTTTTTCAGCTTGCCAAATGTTCTTTTGGTTTAAAGCAAAACATTTTTCTTTTCAGGCCTTTGTACAAAAAAGCAAAGAAGCAAAGAGCCACATGGAATCAGTAGCTGCCTTATATCCAGTGGCACATCTCTCTGGGCGTTTACCCACAGTGAAGGGAACCAAGATGTAATTTCTTCCCCCACTGGTGGAGGGTCCAGCTTCAAACCCCAAATTCTAAGGCAATCAATCCCACCACAGAGCTATGTGAGATTCAGCAGAGGATGTTCTTCAAATCTACTTCTTAAGGCTTTGTGTGATGAAACCCTAAAAAAGTTTTCTGCCACAGAGGGCTTTGCCTCTCTAGCTTGTAGATAAGGTTTCCCAGTACTCATCTTTATGTATGAAAAGTTTAATAGTGTCAGTAAGAAAAAATGAATAATCCCAACAGGGTGGCTCAGATGGCATGGTCCAGCCTGTGTCTGGACTGGGAGCATCCTTTAACCATGATACTTCCCTCACTCCTGCAGGTAGTTTTGGATCTCCTACAGGTCACCTTATCTTGAGGGACATCTGGAGCTGGGTGCTGCCATCCCCAGCAGTAGGAGATGGTGCTTGGTCCCTGCTGGCCCAGAGGACAACGTGGTTCTGCTGTGGAGCTGCCCTCAGTAAGAAAACCCCATGGGATTTGGTAATGTGTAATTGTGGAGCTGTGCCCTGTGGTCTGGTGGTTTGGGGCAGGAGGATGGGAGATGTTCAGACTGCCCTCAGGAAAAGAAGGAAATTGAAGCAGGGCTGCTCGTAGCCTATGTGAATGAGTAACCATGGAGTTATTAGGTAAAAGAAAGAGGTGTTGATGTGTGTAAGGGAGAAACAACCATAGCTGTGTTTTTGAGTGAATTTACCCTCCACTGAAAAGCAACAATCTGGCTTTCTCTGCTAAGAACTCACACTCTCCCATTAGATTTTTGGGTTCTCTGCTCACAAAATGGCCTTGTATTGTGTTAAAGACTCTGTAAATCCCTGTTTTGGGGAGAGGGGAAGCCAGAAGGGCTCCTGAAGTAAAGCTGAGTGACACGAAGAGCTGGAGGCAGCTGCAGGGATTAATGCTTTGCAGGGCGGCTCTTTGTCTTGGGCCATGGAAAGGACTGGTATTTGGCACTCTGCTTTCTTGCATATTTTATGGTCTGGAAGAGGTCTTAACATCTTTTATAATGCAGTTGCTCCACAATGGCTCTCTTCAGCAAGGCTTAGACCTCATTGGTAGGGCTGAATCCAAATATGATCCAGACCTGCCTTATCTTTCTTTTACCATGGGTGGATGGGATGGGATGTTCTCCTCCAAGGAATCCTTTCCAGGTAGAGGTGAAAGATTTGCTACTAGGAGCTGAGCTTTCACAGGTCATGAGATCTGGGGTGGAGCTGTGAGCTTTGGCAAGATGACACGTTTTTTGGTTTGGTTTCTGGTTTCAGGGTGGGAACATACTGATGTACTGAGCCATCAGGACAGTGGGGGCTGAGCCCAATGCTCTGCCATGCCAGAAGTGCAGATACAAAGGTTCAGTAGAAATCAATAGATATCAGCTCAGGACATTCAGCAGTAGGATCTCTGACTTGTGGTAGAGTGATCTTGAGCCTTGTAGGATGAGTTGATCTCTGCTGCTGAATGCCCTGAGTCTGTGGTTTGCATTTTAAGCAAACAAGAAAACACCTTGGTCATAGAGCTGCAGACACTTGCTACTGTACCAGTTATCATTCCAAAATTTCCCTCACACTGTTTTTTTCTTGCAGCTTCTTTCCAGCAGGTATTTGCTGTCCCTTTGATACACAAATGGTGTTTCTCTCTTCCCTCTCAGCCTTTGCTTCCTATAAACTTGTAGCATGTCTGGCCACTGCTCTTGTTGAGCTGCAAGGGCAAAGCAGATGCCCCCTCCTTCTAGGCTGTAGGAAATCTGTAGGGATATGGTCCCATTTTGAAACTTGTGTGGAGAGGAAATTCACATTCTGTGAGATCATCCACCATGATCCATCTGTTGGGAGGAACTAGAGATGCCATGAGCTGTGGTCAGTTTGCCCAAACCCAGTCTGACAGGAAAAGGAATTCCTGTGTAATAAAAATTAAGATAATTGCTTATGAAGAAATGTTTCATTGTGGAGGGTATTTTCAAACACATTAGTGGACAAGAGGTCAGATTCAGAGAACATAAGTTCAAGCCCTGGGAGAGGCAACTTGTTTTTCTTTAAATTACCATTTTGAGAGAGTTTTTTTTCACAGATGATGTTGGGCTCTGGGGTAAGGTCTTAATTTTAGGGAAAAGCTTAAATGTCTTTAAAACTGTGGGAGCTCTGAGTAAAGGGTTTTCCACTGGTCTCTCTAACTCTTCCACATCTATTGAGGAAGCTATTCCACATATATTGAGGAAGAAAACATCTTTTTTCTTCTACTATCTCAAAGCAAAGCTGCACAAAGCAGAGTAGCTCACCTGGCTCCATCTGACTCCCCAGGCAGGAAAGCAGCACCCTGGGCAGGGCCAGACCTGCTCACCTCAAGGTGTGGAGGTACCAGGAAGATGGAGTTTAAAGGAGTCACAGATGGTTATGGAGAAGTACCTGGTCCTCACACTTGATCTGTCCTGATCCTCTCTGAACAAACTTCAGGTCAAGGGATGATGAAAGTGCCATTCTCTTGCTTGAGAGAGGGAAAATTAAGAAAGACAAAAAGGCAGGAAGAATGAGAACTATTACATGTACAAGATTTTGTGGGTTTTGTGGCTGGAGCAAGGGCAGTTGGGTAGAGGATGAGGACATGCAGTGCAGAAGACATGTTTTTGCTCTTTGTCTTCCATCTCTACAAATTGGGTTAGATTTATGGTAAAGTTGGACAGGAGAGGTAGCCTGGGGTTGACTAAGAGAGAAAAGAAAGCATGGGAAGGTGCCTTGAAAAGATTCAGAATGAGGAGAGTTACTCTTGCTGGTGTTGGCTGTGGATTTGGAAGATCTTGGTTCTGTCCTGGGGTCACCAATAAATCACATATTGACGATTGCAAGGTGTGCAGTCATCAGCTCATACATTTTACTTAGCAGCTGTAAGTGGGTAGCAGTGTTTACACTCAGCCATCAGCTCAACCACTACACCCATCACTGTTGTGAGTGCCTGTACAGCTTTGTAGACTTCCAAGGTGGTGCTGGAATTATTTCTTCACAGCAGTTTAGGAAAGTTAGAAGTCTGTATGAGGCAAGAGAAGCCTTTGACTGAATCTCCTGAGCATTAGGGAGTCTGCTCTGTCAGTCTGAGGTACTGCATGGAGAACATTACATCTGTATCTGAGCAATAATTCTTGTCTTTCCACCAAAGGCATCCAAGAAGGAGAGAAGCAGGGCACCTTTTGACCAAAAGCCGTTATCTTCTCATCTGCTTTGGGTCTGCTAAAGGCCATCCCTGGTATGTTAGGAGCAAAGATTTGTGAGCAAAGATTCCCTATTTCTGTCTGCTGGAGGAGGGCAGGGACAGCAGCTCATGGTTGGGATCTGCATGGGATTAACAGATGCCCAGATCTGAGTGTCCAGGCAACACATTGCTGAGAAATGGGATTCCCAAACACTCAGACCCATTCAGATTTTGATCTCTGCTTGTTTTATGCAGTAGTCCAAGAGGCCATTGAAAGAATGTGCTTCACCCCTCTGTCCTTCCATGACAGCTTGATCTGGAGAGGCCTTGGACTGAAGTGCCATCTGAGCAGCAGGGATTGTTCACCTCCAGCAAATGGATTTTTTTTTCCTCTTTGTCCCTTACTATTATTTCTTCCCATTTGTCCTTGATGTTATCAGTTGAGAATGTGTCTATGTATTGTCTACCATGGATTTTTGAATGAGTGCCTTTTGTCCAGCTGGTGCTGTTGGCATTTTGGTGCAGACTGGTGAGAAGAAAGGAGGAGGAATTGGATTCATGACTCCAAAAAATGAAACCATCTAATTTTTCATCCCCTTTGATTAACTCACTGGTTTGTTTGCCTGTAACAATGACAAATGACACCACCAGCTGATGCTATCACATTTGGCACAGCCAGCCTGGTTTTGAACTCTGCAATTAAAATTCTGCAGGGGACAGATTTATGGTAGTGTTTCATGAACTCTGGGGAAAAAAATGTCTTTGACAGATACAAGCTAAGTGGGAATCTGAAAGGTTCTTAACAGCGAGAACAAATAGTTCCTTTATGTCCTATATATTTATTCTGAGCTATAATATTCACTAATGCTGCTTGTCCTAGGATGCCTGTATTTTACTCTCATTGATTTTTTTTGTCTCATTAGCTGTCAGTCTTAATTCTATTCTTATTTACACCACAGAAATTATCTGTGCTAGCTTTACAGTAGTGCAGGCTCCAGAGAGGCTTAAAATGCCTCATTCAAGCAGGGCAGGTGGTTGCTTGTTGAAGGAGAAGCCTTACCTTTCACTTAAAATCTGCTTTTCACCTTCATGGCTCTTAGGAGAGGATCTCCGAATCCAGAAGGCTCAAACTAAGAAAAAAAATTAAAACTCCAGACATATTTCTCCCCTCTTACTACCTGGGAGGCAGATAGGAAGGTGTCTCATAGCTGAGCTTTCAGGTCAGATGCTACTGAATGTTGTGTCCATTAATGCCAAAACCAGTTTTGTGCATGGAGATGGTCTGTACGTGGATGGACTCAAACCTATTCCCTTCCTGAATCACACATCTGGCAGGTTTTATAGGCAATGGAGAGGAACAGATGCCTTTAACTCCCTTAAACTACTTGGAATGCAAAATTAGGGGCCACGAGTCCCACCTGTTGTCAAAAAGTCCAACTTAATCCCCATCATGGGTATAGCAAGCGTGGTCAACCCTGCAAGTTCTGTATCAAATCCTCCTGTCCCTGTAAGGCTCAGCACATGAAAATGGGACAGGAGGAACTTCCCAGGAGAAGCTCCAGAGGGTTCCCATGCTGCAGTCACAGCACCCCTGGGCCTCCAGAGCAGATGCAGGTAGAACTAAAGGCACCAGAGGGGATGCAGGTAGAACTAAAGGCACCACCTTTGCCATGAAATCTGAATTCATGGGTTGCAGGCAAAGCCACCAAAGTGAGTGGCTGCTCCATGCAATGCCCTCACCCCCCCCCTCCTCCTCCTGCAGCACTCATTCATCCTGCACATCTGCTAATGCTCCTTGTCCCTCTCCACTGCCTATGGCTTTTGTTTAAATGATAATACTCTGCCTGCTCCTCTTTGTCTGGAGATGAAGATGGATTGCTGCGTCAGGCTGGATTTAAATTCATTTTGCTATTAAAAAATTTGCAATTATATTGAAAGGTTGTCTGAAGTCCAAGACCTGCCTGGGCTACAGTGGTCAATTAGCTCCTACAGATATTGTGTGTTCAATCAAATTGTTCTGCATTAAGTAAGTTATTAAACATCTGAAATAGTTGAGATATTAACTCTGCTTTATTGCTGGAAGGTCAGAGAGTTTGTTACTCATCCAGGCCAAGTGCTGCGTGTCGGGCAATTCAAGTGCAAATGGATTTGCAGGTTGAAGAGCCCTCTGAGAAGGCATTAGTTAATGGTTGGCAGATTTGCACAGACACTGAGGATGTAGTTAGAGGCTGAGGCTGGAACCTTCATGAGAGCAGTGAGCCCCTCCTGCAGCAGGTCTGGGAGATCTCTCCACGCTTACAAGCTCCATCAAGCAGACAGTGTTCATTAGGGACCTATTGAAAAGGTCCTGTCTGGCTGTTTGAAGGAAGGGAGGGGATTGCTCCAAAAAATTCAGATTGGAATGAAGCAATAGCCTTGGATGATGATATGAAATTGGAATTGGATAGGGAACTACTACATATAAATGGAAATAGATGCCTTTTTGCTGCTGCTCTGAAAAATGTTGGCTTTTGTCCTTGTCCTTCTTTTCCAAGGGCTTTGTCTCTCACACCATCCTTCAAACCACCAGGTCCAGGTGGGTCCTGTGTCCAGTCCTGGCTGTTGCCATATGCTTGGTGTGTGATTCATGCCGAGCTCCTCACAGCCAGATCCACACCATGCTGAGATGTCCCAGGACACCAAAAGAAATGTGGCCATAAGGTGAAGGGAGGTGATTCTCTCCCTCTACTCCGCTCTCAGGACACCCCAACCTGGAGTAGTGTCCAGGAGGACATGGAGCTGTTGGAGCAAGTCCAGAGGAGGGCTGTGAAGATGATCAGAGGGCTGGAGCATCTCTGCTATGAAGTCAGGATGAGAGAGTTGGGGCTGTTCAGCCTGGAGGAGAGAAGGCTCGGGGGAAATCTTAGAGCAGCCTTCCAGCACCTGAAGGGGCTACAGGAAAGCTGGGGAGGGACTTTTTATAAGGGTATGCAGTGATAGGACAAGAGGTAATGGCTTTAAGCTGAAAGATGGTTAGATTTAGATTAGATGTTAGTCAGAAAATATTTCTTGTAAGGATAGTGAGACTCCATGGTGAGGCAGCTGACACAGATGCCCCCATTTTAGAATCACACACTGGTTTAGACTGAAAGGGACCTTAAAGATCATCTAGTTACAACCCCCCTGCATGGGCAGGGACATTTTAGAGATGGAGAAACTGAAGCAGAAGTTTACACAGGATCACAGACAACGGAATTTATTTTTTTTTTTCAGAAAAGAGAAGTTCACCACTTCAGTGTTTTATTGAGGGTATAAAAGACATCCCCTGGCTCCTCTCTGCAGGGATGATGCTGCAGCACAGGATCCATATTTCAAAGCAATGTAACAGACCCTCCATCTTCAGCAGCTCCCACCCGCTGCTTCCATGTCCCCGGGTGAGGGAGACAGCAGCAGTGAATATTAAGTTCCTCAAGAAAACCTCAGCGAGCTGTGTTTTCCCCCTGATTTTAATCCCAGGTGCTCCCCAGAAATCAATATTGCTGTCTTCTCCTCCGCAGGAACGGGGCAAGCTTATTTTTGCTTCTGGCAAAGTACAGAGGAGAAGATGTTATTGTTTCCCTCTCTGCTGCTATCTCCCAGACCTGCAGCTGGTTTTCCTTGTCAAATGCCTTTGGCTCAGCTCTGACAATGGCACAGCTGGGCAGTGGGGACTCTCGCCCAGTAGCTGACGCCTGCATAATCGCTGCTGGTTGTGCTGGGAGACCCGAGGAGCTGCTGTAATCACACTGCCACCTAATTAGTCTTTTCCTCAGGAATGGCTTTGGAAAGCAAAGGCATTGCAGCTTCCTAGATCCTCTTATTGCAGCTCCCTAGATCCTCTTAACTACGTGAGGACACGATGGGTGAAAACACTCCTGAGAAAGAAACCGCGGAGGGAGCTTCTGCAGCTGGATGTCAAACCTTGGCCCTGCCTCAGTTTCCCCTTTTTGGGTTTTCCACTGGTATCATTACATTTCAAATGTCAAAATAAACCTTTATCTTCCCTTCCCTCCCAGGGCTCTCTGCCATGGCAACCACATCTCCATTTGTGGGGCTTTCACCATGAGCATCCCCCAGCTCACTTTCCAGGCTGATTGCTCCACTTGAGCATCACTAAAATCATCCTGTGCTAGTGTTTTATCTTGTTTCTAGGTTTGTATTAATGACAGAGTGTCTCTTCTGTATTTGAAGAGTTCAGCAGCATGACTGAACATTGAGTAGTAATTTACTGTGCCTGTGCTTTCACCCTGTTGCAACTGGGAAACCTTTTGCAGAAATTTAAACTGATTTCCTCTTGTCTTGCTTGGCTTGGGCTTCAGGGACAGCACTGCTGATCATGGCTCTGCTGACAGGCAGGGATGCACTATGGCAAGGGTTAAATGAACTTTGTTAAAGATGAGACTAAAAATAGTGTGAGGGCCATTATTATCCAAATGAGGAAAAAAATAAATAAAGAAAAGCAAGACTTATCTGCTCCTTTTCCTCACCATCCACCCAGCTCTCTTTATCCTTCATTGTCTCCTCCTCACCTTCCCTGTGAGAACCTCCCAACCCCTCAGATTCTCCTCCTTCTCCCCAGCCTGTCCTCAGCTCCTGAGAGATCCCTTCCTCCTCAGAACCAACTCCTGACCTGCCTCCTTCTCACCCACCCAGTGACTCTTTTAATGGCCATTTGATAGGAGATTGCTTAGAAGACTGGAATTGGAAACCCAGTCCAAATTCACATTCACAGAACTTCAGAAAGTTGAGCTGTGTGATTGTAGTTTGGATCCATGTTGTAAAAGTGCAATCTGAACTCTGACACTTGGACTCCAATCCAAATTTCCCTCATTTCTGTGTGGTTTCTGTTTTCAGTGTTGGGTCAGATCAAAGCTATCCCTGGAATCAGGGTGCAAACACCTCCTCAGTTCTGACTTTTAATTAATTAATTTATTTATTTATTTATTTATTTATTTCAGTGTTTGGGTGAGAAATATATTAAAGTTAATTTTCTTTTTAGTTGCTAGAATAATTTTTTTGTGTTAAAAGTCCATAATTAATTTTTCCTGTGCATTTTTCATGTCCATTTTTTTCTGTGCCAAACCTTGAGTATTATAAATGCAGACTGCATCAGCTACCACCTTTGTGGAGCTTATGGTCTACCCAGGGCCAGCAGTTCTAGCAAACCTGTCAATAAATGCTGTTTGGGTGCTTTGGAAGATAGGAACCAGCACCTTCATCTCCCAGAACCATGGGCACAAATGTGGTCCTAATACAAGATCTACTGAATTGAGACTCCAGATACTTATTTTTTTCCTTTGCCACATTTCTTAATTTCCCTGGAGGGATTTGGCATTTCATAGAAAAAGCTCAAATCATTCCCACCTCAGGGTTTTTGTCCCCACACAGGTCAGCATTGCTGATCCATAGCTGTAAACCTTGGCCATGGGATGGTCAAAAAGAGACCATGGTCACCATGGGTGAGCAAAGTTTGCTGAGAGGAGGAGATAAAAGGGATGATGTGCTGGTACCTCCACAGGATCTGCATACAGAGCTGGAAGAAATGGTTCATTCAAAACATTCTTCTTTGCCAAAATGCCTTAAAAAAAAAAAATCCCAAAAATTCTATGGGAAATGTCCAATTTCAACAACAATTTGGGGGTTTTCATTGAGAAAGAAAAATCTTGAAAAATATGCAGCTTTTTGGCAAAGGAAAGCTAAGGAGATTGGCGAAAACCCAAACCAAAACCAAAACCCAGAAACCCCAAATTGTTTTGGTTTGTGACCAAAATGTTTCCAGGTTTAGATTGCCAAAAACCAAACATTTTAAAGTTGTTGGTTTTTTTTTTTTTTTTTTCCCTTCAATGAAAACCCCTCAACTTCTGCAGAAAAAGGTTAGGGTAAGCTTTTGTATTCACCAGTTGTCTTTTATAGGAGCAGAAGCAATTTCCCTCTGTGGCTGGATGAAGCTGGGACTTCCAGGGCTCCTTTGTGAGCTCCCTTTGCCTGGCAACCTGAGGAGAAGCAAATTCTACTCCTGATTTACCTCCTCCAGCCCTGGCTGCCTGCCCACTGCCCGTGGGCAAGTCTGAGTATCCCCTGCAAAATACTTTGAACCTTCAGCTTTTAGAGGTGTCAGTGGCATCCGATGATGGCAAATATTGTGGGAGTAGCTGGACATCACCAAGGATCCACCCCTCAATAAAACTACCTTCATCTTGGTGGGATTATGCAACACCTCTTGGCTTCTTAATTGTGATTTTTCCAGCCTTGCTTCCCACCCACCGTGCCTGGGATTACACCTGTCTTAGTGTGCATGTTCTGCATTGCTGTGTTCCAGCTTGGATAAGCTCCCTTAAAAACAATTACTTCATGTGGCTTGTGTAGTTAACACCCCTCTGCAGCTGCCTCTGACCCTGCAGATGTGTTACCACTCCAGCTCTAGATGCTGTAATTCCCATTACCTCAGTGTAGACAAGACCTGTTTGCACCTTGGAAGCTTTAAAATCTTTTAGGGGGATCAGCTATGGAGGGTTTGATGGTGGTGCTGACGTTTTGAGGTTTTTTTCTTCCTGATGATGCTGAGTCCCAGGATCTGCCCGTTACTTCACTGGAGTTATGTGGGATGGGTATCCATGGGAGCTCAGCCAGCTTTTTGCCCTCTACCACCCCACTGAAGTCATTGCCAAACATAAAGCCAAGTCCTCACAGATTTTCTTCTTGGTTTCAGATGTGAAGGTGCCTAGCTGCTGATTGAGTGTTGCAGAGATCTTTGGAGAACATTACACGTTCAGCTTGGAGATGAAGGGCTAAATTCAGACCATTTGTGTTCTTGGCATGATGTTCCTCCTCATCAGCTCTGTGTTTGCTTTAGGAGTCAGACTGGCAGGCATGCCCCAGCCTAACATGGATTAATTCTGACTCTCTTCAGGCTTCAAGGAAACAGATTGTGGAGGGGTTTTCATCACAAAAGGAATTGAAGAAGCTAGCAAGGTATCTTAACCCAAACCACGTCACTGATGGCTTTCAATCAGGAAGGAGGACAGATGTGATTAACCTCCAGAACCCCTCAGCTCCCTTGCAGAGACTTCAACCACAGTGCCAAGTGAAAGAGGAATGCAGGAAGAGGATGATTTCTATGTGGACATGTGAAGAGTTGGACTTAGACCACCGAGCCCATTTCACCTTGGCCACCGAGCAGTCATCAGAGGGTGTTGACTTTTGACCACTACTGTTTTTGCTAACAGGGAAAATAAAACCATATGTTGCCTAAGCAGACGCAGAGAAAACTTTTCTCCAAATCCCTACAGACGAACTGTCAGCAGCAGAAGTATTTACTTTGGTAATGCAGCTGGGCTTAATCCCAGCCCCATTGTGTTTGTGCATGCCTTTTCACCACCGAGCTCAGTAACGTGCTGTTTGCGAAGAGGGTGAATGAATGCGTGCAGTGATTGTGGCTATTAGGCCTATCAGTTACAGCCCCAGACAAAAGCCTGAACTCAACAATGGTAGCACAACACAGGCCCTCCTCATGCTCTCAGATAGGCTACGTGGAACCCCCAGTCATCAGTCATATCCACTGGCCAGCAGGACTTGGCCCGGTGGCCCGGATCCTCAGCTGGCTTAAATCAGCCCAAATCCAACATGGGCCAAGGAGTCACAGCTGAGGAGCCTGGCGCCTGCTGTCTATTTGTGAGTTTGGTGCTTGCTGAATGCTTAACTCCTTGGGCTGCAGGATGGATGTGAGCAGAGTCTGTGCTTCCCCAGCTCTGGTGGGGTCCCTGGTTGGGATTTCTGCAGGTACCAGCTTCCATCTGAGGGTTGGGGTGCTGGGTGGATGCTCATCATCTTCTTTCCTCTCTCCTGGGAAAAATGGTATTTACATGCTGAATAAGCTGGTTGAGACATTGGAAGGAGTGAGAGCAAAAGCAGGGGCTGGGTGGAAGGGCTGGTGTAGAGGGTCTGGGTGCTTGTGGTGAGCAAATACATAACTTAGGGAGGCTCAGGCAGTGAAGTGGTGATTGCAGTGCAGAACATGCTGCTGATCTCAGACTAAGTGCTCTACAATGTGCCTTCCATGGAGGACCTGTCTAGGAATGAACTGCCTCCTGTGGGATAAGCTGACATGCAGGGAACAGGTTGCCCAGGTGCCTGTCCCATCCTTGGAAGTGCCCAAGGCCAGGTTGGATGGGGCTTGGAGCAGCCTGGTCTAATGGGAGATGTCCCTGCCCATGGCACAGGGGCTGGAACCAGATCACCTTTAAGGTTCCTTCCAACCCAGACCATTCTATGATTCTAAGAATATGTTGCATGTGTTTCTGCAGGGGATTAGATGGTGCATGCATTGAAACTGGTGCCATAACTGAGTTTTTGAAGCTGTCTGTGGCTTGGGTGCACCTGATATGGGTCTGAATTCAGTGCCATTGGGAAAACACCCAAATTCAACAAACTCATCTCTATGCTCATGTGGTAGGAACACAGCCCAGAGCAGGAATATATCTTTGCTTCAGACTTTGCTGGGATAACAGGTGCCTTTTCTTATGTACATCCATGCTGATATTCCCTTTTTGGGAAGAAAACAAAGAAGAGACAGAACTGCCTCGTGGGTGATGATGCACGAGAAAATTATGTGAATAGTGAGGAAAGAACCAAAAGTTCTGCAGTGGATGAAGGTTTTCTGAGCAGGTGTGGTGTTGGGTGCTATGTGTAATGGGACAGGGAACAGTAAGATAGGTGACCATCCATGGTTAGCACTTGAATGAGACACCTGAGATGGGAGTGCTCACAAGAGATGTGCCTGCTTTCCATCTCCCCCAGTGCCTCCTGCTTCAAACCCTCAGCATGTAGAATCCTCAAACATGGAGTTACTCTGCCTGTGGATTTTGAGGTGAAGAAGTCCCAATTGCTGGTGAAGGGCACACTGCACATCCTCATGACAAATTGACTAAAGAGCTACTTCACAGAGGAAAAAGCTGTGGCTGCTGCAGCTGGGGAAGCAGAGCAGGACCACCTGTCCTCACCATCAACCAGGCCAGCTGTTAAAATGGGTTAAAATGGGGATTTCCTTCTCACACTACTGCAGCTGGAAGGGTGACACAGGTCCAGCTCTCAAGAAAAGCTCTTTTGATGCCTTCTCCTTGTGCTGGAAAAGCTGCACGAGGAGAAATTTCTAGTAAACAGAGTTCTGCTTTGGGGTTGAGAAACATTGACCGTGGTTTGGCTCAATGCAAATTAACTTGTTCCCAAACACTGGAAATAAGTGAGGAAAGGTAATTTTTAGTCCCCAAGAAGTCAGATTTTTTTACTGTGAAGCAAATATAAAGAACTTACTTTCTCAGGGTGAAGGCTTGTATATTAACCAATTCTTCCTAGATAAGAGAAGATTTGCTTCTACTGATACATCCAGAAGGATGCAACTTTTTTCTTTCTAATATATTGTATGATAAACTTGAACTGATTGCTGTTAGACCTATGCAATACAAATCATTCAGACCATCAAACCAACCTGTGACAAGATGTGTGGTTCAAAAGGTCCCTTGTGGAGTTGCAGAGCAAAGGAAAACACCTGATAAGTCTCTAAAATGCCTGTGTAAAACATGGGATGGTTTGGGTTTTCTAGGTCTGTTTCACACCATTTGCCTCACAATGCCAAAAAATATTACAATGCCACCAATTATTTCCTTAACATGAGATCTTGGGATGAGAAGTAGATGTCTTTTGGGGCAGTGGCAGAGCAAGACAAGAAGCACAGGGTGATGCAGAGAAATTAAACCAGAGAAAGCCCAGCACCTTTGATGTGCTCTGGTAACACACATTCAGCATCCCAAAACTATGGCTGTATTAGGGTGTTGCCATCAGTAATATAATTGTATTAAAGCATTGACACTGGGTGAGCTGCATGGCCTATCCTGGAGAGGCTTTATGAGAGCTGATGGGCACAAGGAGGCCAGGGCAGGGCTGAGAGACTCCACAGAAGGAACATTAAAGCTGAAGACAATAAGGAAACTGTTAAAAATCATCCATGGAAAAATGCTGGTATATTTTTTGGTTTTCTGGGGAGTGGCAAAATGACTCTTTTGTGGAGGAATTTCAGCTTTCAGCAGAGAAAATGATCCTTTTGATATTTTCCCCCAAAATATTTTTTCCACTTTTTAATTTTGTATTGAGGCTGGAGACTGCTATTGCCTCTGAATCTTACAGTTTTTATTCAAGATTTCTTTTGGGGCAGGAGAGTGGGAATTATTCTAAATAACTCTTTCTAGATAGAAATTTTAAACCTCTCAGCATTGCCCTCACGCTGTTCTTTTAGCCATCCAGCAGACAGTCCCCTATTCCAGTTTCTCCTTGAATAAAGCTCCTTTAAGGGAATCCCAGGGCTCCTTAGCCCCAAATGTTTTCCTGCTGTTGCTTGGCAATTTGCTGTCCTGCTGCTGTGCCAAAACAATCACTTGTCATGCTGCAGATGGGGTCTGTGCATTTGTTTTAATCTCAATTAATTGATTTCCCCCCTTGCCCCCAAGTGTTTTCTCTCACTGACCTGGCTTACAGATGGTTGCATGGGTTCCAAAGGAGGAGGACATTTAGGTCCAGCCACTTCAGCTGGCTTTGCCTTTGGAAAAATGTCACGTGGAAGATGTTAGGAGAGCATTTTCTGGCCAGGTGTTGCTGAAGTGGTGATGTCTGAGATCAGTCCCTGGTGGGACAAGGTCTTCTCTGCTGCCCTCAGTGCTGCATCTTCATCTGCCACTTACCTCTGGGTAATTAAGGTCTGAGGAACATGCTGGAGGGCAGATATTGTGCAGCACCCAGGAATGCTTGGGAGGAGATGAGCACCAGGGCTCCCTGAGGGGTGCTGGGTGAGCTAATGACATTTTGAAAACTTCCCATGGCTTTGCTTGGCCCTGGTGCCCAGAGAGACTGCTGCAGGAGAGAGGGTCGAACCGCAGGAAAATTATAAGGGAGTTAAAATGTTGATGGCCTCCTCGAGCCAGCTAGGATGCTATTTAAAGGAATGTATTATTCCCTGCTGGATCTCTGGCCTGCACAGGGAGCTTTCATTAGAGCAGCTGGCAGAGAGAGAGAGAGAGAGAGATAGTGCCTTGGAGAGCTCACAGGGCTTTCCACAACATCTCAGCTTGAAAGAGCCTTTGACTGTGCATCTTGCAAGCTGTTTTCTCTGAGCTGTCAAAATCTGCATCAGTCAAAGCAAAGGGGCCTGGAACGTGTTCTGTGCACACTGGGGCACTGTTATCCATAGGGCTGCAGTCGTGTGGGAGGAGGTCACAGGAGGCACCCCTAGAAGATGTGTGAAGACACAGTGGTCCTCAGGACATTGATTTTGGAGGTCCAGGGGGTTACCTCAACCTCTGTCATGGTTGGGACAAACCTCAAACCCATGGTGGGTTCTGCCCCAAGGGGGAGAAGCCTTTCAAACCCCACTGAGTTTGAAAGCCAGCAAGCAACTTTTTGCTAGCCCATCTCTCAAAGGGCAGATTCCTCCCTTGGCTTTCTTTTCTTCCGAAGTGTGAGAAGTGTTGAGCCTCCCAGCAGCAGATGGGAGGGTGCAGAGGCAGGGACCTTGTGTGGCACAACATCTGGTTCCAGCCTCCATGGGGACTGTCTGATCTGGGAGCTCTGGGAGGTGACACCTTCCAGACCTGATGTGGTTCTGTCTTGCCCCAGTAAACACGGTGTGGGGATCAGAGGCCACTGTGTCTGACTGGTGATGCTGCTGCAGCCCTCAGGCAGCCTTGCAAACGCGAGGAGCCATCACAATTTGGGAGAGTCCTTTTTTGTGTGCTTCACATTGAGCCCTGAGGAGCTGAAGGCATTTGGAGGGAGCTGGGGAACCACGGTCCAATTTTTCCTGAGGAAAATCCACCACAAAGCAAACTCTGATAACACAGGGGAGGCACAGACAGGCAAGAGCTGCTTTTAGTAACTCTCCCTGGCACATCTCTGGAGCCTGCTGAGAGCTGCTTGAAGGCATTTGATTTCAAGGAGAGATCTTTGGTGTTGTCAGAAAACATCCCAGTGTGGCCTCCAGCATGGCCAGAGGGTGTCCTTCGGAGCATGTGGGATGTCACTCTCTTCTTGGCCAGGCTTGGTGACTTGCTGTGCCCATGGTGCCAGGCTGACTGCTCAGAGGGTGCCAGCCCCGTCCCCTGGGCAGCCTGGGGAGCAGGTTCCTCCTGAGCCCCTATTGGGAATGCAGGCATAGTGTTTCCATGAGTAAGCCTTGCTTGCAGGGTGCATGTTTGCAGGATGAGGCCATGGAGTGAATTCATGAGCTCCCAGAGCCTTTCAGAGCTGGGGAGGGACTTGTGGTGCAGAGCCGGGCAAACACACACCCGAGAGGCTTTAATTTCACACTTCTCGAGCAAGGAAGCACAGTTTGCTGGGTAAAAGCTGCAAGGCTCTTGGTGGGTTTATTTCTGTGTTAAATTTAGCGTTTCTTTAAAAGCAGAAAAGGCTAAAAAAAAGGGGGGGGGAGGTGATAGAGAGCTGGGACAGGTTTGTGTGTAGGCTGAGGCAAGTGACATCTTTCTGGCCCTGCCCTGTCCATCTGAGACACTCTGTGTCTCTAAGCAGTCAAAAATCCACATGGAAAACATCCTGCTCAGGTTGAGCTGTGGCCTTTTCCTTCTTAGCACAGTGGGGAACAGATGAGGTGTGAGGCAGGGGTGTGCTCAGGGTCCCCAAGAGAGGTCACCAAAGGCTGGTACACCCGGGCAGGTCCTCATTCAGATCCTGATTGCAGCCTCATATCCTGTTAACACCAGAGCTGATATGATCCCAAAAGGACTAATTAGTCTTAATACTGTATGATGCTGATGTGGCCAGACCATTTTCAGACCATTTTCACATCTCTGCACCATTGCTGTGCTCCCAGATGTGGACAGAAGGGCATTTTTCCCACATCTTAGTGAAGTGTAAGGAAAGAAAGATAGTAGCTGAGTGCTGAGTTTGCTTCAAGTGAGTGTAAAAGTTTCCTTCATTTCCCTGCTCTATAGTCCTAAACATTACCCCTGGATCTGCAAATCACAGAATTGTCAAGGTTGGAAAAGGCCTCTAACATCACTGTGTCCAACAGTCAATATCCCTTCCTTAAAATAAGATGAAATATCACCATCCCACTAGAGCACGTCCTGAAGTGCCTCATCTACAGTTTTTAAATACCTCCAAGGATGGTGACTCCATCACCTCCTTGGGCAGCCTGGGTCAGCACCTGACTGCTCTCTCAGTAAAGAAATTCTTCCTAATATTTAGGCCTTCCCATGTTTCCAGTCCTTACCCAGTTTCCAGTTCTTTAAACCCATTTTCTCCCATCCAGCAGAAAACTTTGGATTCCTCGTCACGCTCCCTGTGCAGATGTGAGTGGAGTCCAAGCAAATAAATCCTGAGTGCAAGCATTCATACATGAAGAACTTCACACTCGGAAACATGACCACACTGAACTGCTGCCAGGGTTTTAAAGGCAGCTTTTGAAAATATTGGCCTTGCATCTTGTGTTTCTGGAGCAAAGAGTTTGATTCATGAGGGAAACATCAGCTCACTGCACAGAGGGATGCGAGGAGGAGAGAGGATGGGATGAAGACAGCTCTCTGGTTGTACATAAATACACCCTGGGCTGATTAGCTACCAGAGGAGAAGAAAAATCTTTATGATTTCTGCCTGTATTTGCTGTGGCTCTGCAACTACAAAGCCTTGATATAGGAGAGTATCTTTCAAGCATATAAAGCATATGCTCCCCAGGAACATTCAGCAGCAATGTTTTTGGCTTCTGTAACTCATGCTAGCAGAAAGTTCAATTTCCTGACTATAGGCACCAGTTTTTATTACAAATAAGCATTTTCCCTTTATTTTCCCCCAAATCCCAAAGTACTGTTGATAGTTGATTATTACTATTTTATGTGAGGTGATCACAATTAGGTTTGAATTGCAGATGTGCAAATGTGTGGTCTGCACAGCCCCAGGTTGGTGTTGGAGCGTGTAGGTAGGCTCAGAGAAGTTGTGGGATTCCAGGATGAAGGTTTTAATCTCCCATCTTCCTTTAGCTTTCCTAAGCCTGTGTCTCATGATGATCTCATGACCATTATACAATTCCTATGGTTTTCTATCTCCATTCAGCTCACTGAGGAAACATCACTCCTGCAAGGAGCACACACTCAACTCTTTTTATTCTCTCTGTGTTTGCTCCAACACAGATCCTGCTGATGAAGTGGGGATCCCAGTCCATCACAGCTCACTCCACACTCCTTCCCTCCTCTCCCAGCTCCTCAATCAGGGGCTCAAGCCTGTCCACGACTCTTGCCAACTTCTCTTACTTTCAACCCTCTCAGGCTTCTTCCCCAAAACCTCCCTTGCTTTCCCCCACACAGCAATCCTAGGAGGGATTTATGGTGTAATTCATAAATTATGTGCTATTATGATGTGTGTCATGGGAAGGGACAGAGCAAGGAGATCTTCTGCCTCACTGCAAAGCCCTCTATACTCAAGCCCATGTTTCCCACTCTCTGATGTAAGTGGGATGAGGGCCAGCCCTGCTCATCTCAGTGTGTCAATGAAAGGGAACATGTTCCTGGTGTTTTTAACTTAATTCCATTATCTACCAAGTGTTTGAAGCCACAAAACCCATCCCTGACACTGGGGCACTTGTGCTTAATGCCACAAGAAATCCCATGAGCTGAAAGGAAAACCAAGCACCTGCATGGATCCCCTCACATCAGACTTATTTCAATACTGATGTGAAAGGACAGAGATTTTATAAGTTATTGCTGTGTGGTGGGTTATAACTTTTAAAATAATATCTTGGGCAAGCTTATTCTAGGTGTAACTTAGTGGTAATTTTTATACTTCTCTCAACTCCTCCCTGTTATAACACGTGTTGTTTAAATCAGGATTTGGTTGAATTGGTTGAATTCACCTAAAGTGAAGGGATGTAAAGACCCTTGAAGGGAAAGGTGTGACTTATAGTAAAATTCAATTCCTGAACATCTATCAGTGACAGTGTGCTGTGGGAAATGTTTTATCTGAAAAAAAACCACTTTGCTCTACACAAAATGCAGTGTTGTCTGATATCTAGAGCTTTTCATAAGAGAGTGGAAACAAATGTTATTGATAGGCAGAGAGGAAAAATCAATGTTTTACTTTGAAAATCAGCCTCTTCTGGATTGCTTTTTCTGGCTGAGACAGTCTGACAACATTTTATGAAATATTATGATCTGCTTGAAATTGTCTCTCTATCTCTCTCTTTCTCTTTTTTTTTGTTTTACCAAAAGGATATATTTTGGCTGAAAATTTTTACTGTATCCAGAAAGGGAAATTGTTCTGTCAAGGGTACAGTAAAAAGCCCTGTGTTTCATTGCCTTTTAATGGAACCTTAATAGAAGTTGGCAGTGTAGATGATGAAGCTGGAAGGCTGCAGTGAAATTAAAATAATCAGAAGTTGTTCTGAGGTTCATGACCATGAGAAAGCCCTCAAAGCCTGTAACTGTTCACTCAGCCATAAAAATGGCTGATCTCATTTCTTCCCACCACGTCCCAGCCGTGGGAGAAATGCTCATGACTGGAAGAAGCCCACGGGGGACTGTGCTGTAGATTTGAGATGGAAGATGTGCTGTTATTGCAGTGAGGAGGGGAAGAATCAGCTTCACCAAAAGAAAAAAAAAAAAAAAAAAAGAATAAAATTTTAAAAAAAGTGTGTTGAAACCTGCAAAAGCTCTTGGACCTGGGAAGGGGAGGATAAATTTTAATCAATGCCAGTGTTTCCAGCTGATTTAGAAAAGCCCAGCAATGCATTGGGCTGTAATGACCTCTGGCAGACTTTTAAGGTAGATGCAAGAATTATAACTTTCTTTTTAAATTATAAGCATGGCTTCTAAGTCCTTTGCAACAGTTGCATCTGACTGACTTTGGGCTACTTGGAGCTTACTTTGCTCCCATTGCAGGTGCCTGGGATTTTTGCTGGGATATTGCTGAAATCAGAGTTAGAAGAAAAGTTCCCCAGGGATAACACTGCCTGGGCTGGTGCTGCTGTTTCTCTCCTGCCCTGCTGGTTTCTCCCCCTAATATACCTTGCAAGCTTTCTTTTTCCCCATCACTGCTATATATCCAGATAGTTTTTTGCTTTCGGTCCATCTGTTTGTCTACTTCAGAACCTTTAATAATGGTTATTTCCTGGTAGTGAATGCTCAACTTGGTCTAGGGGGACCTGTTTGTAGCATAGTTTTCTGTAATTACCCCAAAATTTACACAGCAATTCCAGGGTTATTATATGGGGCAAAGTATGTAATTACAGGCATAACATATTAGGTCCTAATAACAGCAAATATATCATTACACAAATCATTCATATTCCTGCACTGATATTTTTATATGGAGCAAGTGAATACAATTACTGATAATTACAACACACATCTTAGAGCTGCAGTGGAACTGGTGCCACCACCACACATAGCAGGGCAGGATTAAGGAAACTCCTGGTGAAATATGGTAGACTCCATGAAATCTTGCATCCAAAAAACAAGGTGGAAACCCTCTTGTATTTCTTTTTGTATATGAACGTGCATATATGACAATTTCATTCATCAAAGCAGCCATCTAGGAAGGGCAACCCCCATTTTCTTGCTTATATGATGGTTTTCCTAGTTGGTCATGGGGGAAATATGGTTCTCCAGGCTGCAGGGCTGTAGAAGGAGGGAATAAATCCTACAAAAGCAGCAGGGAGCAGAGTAGGGTCAGTGGGTCACCAGGTCACACCATCCAGTTTGGCAGGGCTGGTCTTGACCCCAGGTTTGCAATAAAAGTTCTGTGAGGTTCTTCAAACCTTCCCTGGAAGGTGACCACAGGTCCCTGCCCAACGCAGGTCACTTGTAGGGAAAAGGTGGCAGCACCCATCAGGCAGTGCTGGCTGGGGACTAAGGACACAAAAGGGGTGTGAGGCCAGGCCTGACCTTTGTGTGCAGCTTTAGGAGTGATTTGGGTGGGTGCACATGGGTTTAAGAGTGATTTGAGTTGATGAATGTTGGTTGGTTACTGGGTTGATTTAGACAATGCCAGCCCAGCACTTCAAGGTGCAGCATCCCAGCCCTTGGTGTGGAGGGCAAATCCAACAGGGGTTATTTTTTTCCCTTTTCCATGACATCAAAAAAACTTCAGGCAGTGACTTCTGTTTTGACATCTACCTCTCTATGTCTGCTGCACACTTTTGGCTGAAATTCCTATCCTTTATTGGCAGGTTAACCTGCTTTCTGGGCTGTCTGCAGCCCCCCCCCCCCCAGCAGCATCTTTGACAGAACTAACTTGCAATTTTGAGCCTCCTTTCTCCACAGCAACAAGGTAAGGGCTACCACCTCATCCAGGTTGTTGGGAATTTTGTTTTCCTCTCCAAAGCACCTCAAGCTGACAATATGAGGACACAAACATGCAGGCTGGGGTCTGCCCTGAGGAATATCCTCAGAGACACAAGGTTAGGAGTTATGGATAGGACTTGGCCACCTTGGTTTGGGCAGAGGGCTTTGCTTTGCCTGTGCCATCCCCTTTCAGTATGGAAATACCCTGGTTAGAGAAAAGAAAATGAACTGGAACTATGGCACCAGCCTACCAAAGCTTGGGAAAACCTGAGCATGGAAATAGTGACAAGTTAGCTTGGGCAGGAGCATCTCTGTTCATGTGAGGCAGAGGAGGTGGAGGTGCTCACTCAAGCCAACAAAAAGGACCAGTATGGTTTTGCATCAGGAAAAAATAAAAATAAAACCACCACCCTCGATTTGCTTTGGTTTAATACAGCATTCAGCATCTGGGCAGAACACAAATCCCACTGGCCTCTCAGCATCCCTTTTGCCTAATGAATGCCTTTTTTTTTCCCTCTGTCCCATGGTGGGTCCTGGTGAGCTGAGCTTCTGCAAATCCTCCTGCATGGGGACTGGGGTTATGGGGCTCCTTTGCCCTCCCTGCCAAGATCTGGAGCTCGGGGCTGGTGCCAATGAGGAGCAAAGGCTTTGGCTTTGCTGACCCTGGGAGGTGAGACCATGAGGGCTGCTTTGCTTTTCCAGCAGGATAACAAACATGATTCCCTTGTTATCAGCAATCGTTTGGCCTGTTTGCTGGGGAGGAGGGAGGCAAGGTCAGCTCTGTACCTTGGCTGACCTGCCTGCATGTCTGGACAGGGAAGCTGAGTGTCACCTCCCCTGTAGTGCTCAAGCTCACATGATTTCTACTCTTTGGTAAAAATTTGTCCTTTTTGCTGTCAGAATTGGCTGCTGGAGCTGGGCTGGGCAGCATGGGACACTGGTAGGAATGACTACTGCTGCTCCTCTTGCCTCTCCTGACCTCCCACTGGGATGCAGAAGTATCCACACAGACTCTTGTGGAGGTTTTTTTCACTTAAACATCCCTGCCTCATCCTGGGAAGTGCCCCTGCCCATGCAGGGGGTTTAGAACTAGATGATGCTTAGGGTCTCTTCCAACCCAAACTAAGCAGAACATATTTTTTTTAAAAAGCCTGTAAGGGATATCTCTATGCCTGCATTTAGTGGAGGGCAGTGGTGGGGTAGGAGTAGCAGGGAATGTTTAAAGAAAGTGAATTTATGAATTTGTCAATGAAGCAACTTGATCCTAAGAGTAAATGTTTCTTTTATCAGAGGGACAAACAATATTGCAAAATCTAAAGCCCCAGTTGCAACCTAATGATGCTGCCCAGCTTGTGGCTTACGTATTTGCAGCAAATTTCTTATCTGTTAACAGAAATTGAGAAAAAAAAAAAAAAAAAAAGAGGTAAATAATGAATATCAGCAGTATTGTATTGCTGAACCTCCCCACAGACCTTGCCTTACTGATAATTATTAACTTTCACGAGCTGAGAGCCACGGCAGAACTCATGACCAGAAACCTCATGACCAGCTCTCCAAAATGCTTGGTGAATTTTGGATGCTGCTCACAGACAGAAATGGCCACGGTTTCCTTATCCCCCAGCTACACAGTGCAGGCTTGTGTGTGCTCAAAACCCAACTGGGAGAATTGCAGCATGGTCTCATAAAAAACCCTGCATTCCTCCTTTAGGTCATTTTGTGATGCTGTGTTTTTGTGTTGGTTTTTTATTGTTTTTTTGTTTGTTTGTTTGTTTGTTTCTTTAATTCTACCTTCCAGTTCTCATTCTCTTATTGTTTTCTGTGGCTGGGCCACATCCACAAGGTCCAACCACTTGTCAGTTCTTGCAAGCAAACACACTTCAAACCCAACCCTTTGACATGGGTGCAAACAACCCTGAAGTGTTCCCACAGTGTGCTCAGCCCCCTGTGACAAGCTAAACAGTTGGCCTTCATGTATATAATGAAAGACAGGGTTAAAAACTGTGCTTAAATAAAGAAATACAAACAACAATCTAAAAATGTAGTTTATTGGGCTGCTAATAATGACTGGGCAGAGGGGTGAGCAGTATAATGAGCTCCAGGGAGGCAGTTTGGACAACACCATCCCCTGTATGTCCCAGAAATTAAGTAGAGGGCATCCAGAGCATCCTCATCAGGAGCTTGCCCACCCTCACCTGGTCCAGGGGACTTGGCAGCAGGCAGATGGCCCCTGCAGAGCTCCCCCTTACCTCCCCCCAGCCCCATATCCTGCTCCCCTGAGCTCAGGGTTTGCACACCAGCTCCCCAGCTTAGCATCCATCTGCTGATTGCTCAGCTTGGGAAATAAGGGGGCAGGCACCGAGGAGCTGAAGTTTTGTATTCAGTCACCCAGAGCCTTCTCCCCCTCGCCCACCCCAGCCCCACCACATTCAGACTGGAGTAAGTCAGACACCTGGGGACCCAGTTTAGACTGATGGAGCCAGGATGCAAATCTGGCCTTGCAAATAACCCTCCCACATGAGTGGGAAACAAAATCTGTTAATCTCCCTGGTTTGGAAATACCTTTTTTTTTTTTTTGACTTGAATACAGAGTTTTGTCCCCTCATCATTAGCAGATGTCTTGCATATGAGCTCCATTACCTATAAAGTCTGCTTACTCCAAGCAAATGTTTCTCAATCTTTTCTTTTTTCTTTTTTCTTTTTTTTTTCTTACTTCAATTTGAAGTGAAAGGTACAGTAGAGAGTTCAAATGCTTTTGCATTACAAGGGTTTCTGATGTCTTGAAAAATCCGATGGAAAAAACCAACTTCACAAGCCTGAAACTCCCACTGAATCATTTTGCTGCATTTCACCCTGCCCAACTGAACTCACTTTTTTTTTTTTTTTTTTTTTGCTTTACACAGCACTTAGCTTTTGCTTATTGAACTGTATTTATTTATTTAAAAAAATAAAATTCATAGCTCCTGTTTCAGCTCTCACTTTGTGTCAGTACATTTACCCTGTGGATGTGTCCCACGGGCAGGAACATCAGGAAATTGCCCAAGGGGCAGAACCATGGAAAGGAGCAAACACAATTTGGTGGTGTCCCAGCTCTTGCCCACACTGAACACTGGCTCCAGGGCTGCAGGCAGAGAAGTGAGGGCAGAAGAAACAAGAGGTGACCCCCAGAAGGACTCAGAAATTTGAATCTGTCACCGAGAGCTGGCTGCCCTGCTTGCCACCATCTCAATGGCACCTCTGCCTTTTCTTTGGCTCAAAGATTTAAAGTTAAGGCAAAAATAAGACACAGTGTAGAAGCTCCATCAAATCTTTGGCACAACAGCAACAACAACAACAACAAATTACTGTACACATGAGCTGAGAGGGTAACATTTCCCAGTTAAGCAAAGGGAAAAGTGCTAAATAAATTGCACGTACTAAAAGGTGGCTGGCTTAACAACAATAAGAAGCATCCTTGTCCTTTTTTTTTTTCTTTCTTCCTTTCTTTTCCTTTTTCTTCTTTCTCTTCCAGAGATTAAGAAAGTTCCTTGGCCAATTGTCATCTTGAAAAGGGGTTTCTGCAAAAAAAGCTGCTTGCAGTCTTCATCTGGACCGTGCAACCTTTGCCAAGAGCAGATGTAACTGGCTGGAAGCTCTTCTGAATTTCCCCTTCTTGGTTTTTACTCCTGGAAAGAGAAAGATGAACCATCAAGACAGGGAACACATGATGTCCCCGTGGCTCCTTGCACCAACAACCATTGCTGGTACACACTGAGGTGTCCTCAGGGACCACTGGCCATGGGACCTGCTAAGAGTTGGGCTTGCAAAGTAACTACAGTGGTAGCCAGAGCTCACCCAGAGCAGAGGGACTGAGAGACAGAGGGGATGAGAAAGGTTTGGGGTGGAAACACAAGGTAATACGTTGCTGGCTCCAGCTCCTGCTGCAAAAAAACCCCAAAAATACACCCTTGAAATGATGCAAAGAACTGCTTTTGTCAAGACCCACAGCCCTTTGGGTCTATTTTCAGTTTTCAAACCTAATCTCAGAATTGCAGCAAGCAAGCAAAAGAAAAAAGCTGGGCCAAGCTGGATTTGTGCAGGGGATGGGGTTTATGTCTGTATTTTAGTGACTGGATTTATTTTGATCTGTTCCCAGCATCTCAACCTCCAGCTCTGCAACCTGTCCTTGTGCTGTGGCAGATGTTCTGGGGTAATTGCATTTGGCCAACTCACTATTCTGGCCAAGCTTCCATTGGAAAATGCACAGCTCCAAAGACCAGCAGCTTCAGACAGGGAAACACTCATCTAAACCCCCCTTAACATTAAAATAAGCCCTGTGAGTATCCCACAAACAATCATTAGTGTAGTTCAAAACAGAGTAAAATCCTCAGGGCCTGCTCCTTCATGAGATCACATCTCAGTTGTCCAAACTGCCTTCATCACGTGGGCTCCTAAATCCTCCTTTAAGTAACTTAGGAATTAGAAACTTGGAAATGACTTCCCATTTACTGAGTCCAACCACTGTTTCTTCCTTTTTGCCAGTGGATTTAAGAGCCCTTCAGGGTGCAGTACAGCCTCTGAAAGTCCTTTGGACACAGTCACCAACCCCCTGGACACATCAGCCATCTTTCCAATGGTCTTAAAAAGGTCCAACTTAAAGCTTGGCCTGAAAAACCTTTTTTTCCACAATCTGCTTCATTTCTGTATCACCTCTCCTTTTCCTTTACTGGATGCTGTAAAATAATGTATAACTATTACGAAGATGCTGATGACTATTGATTTATTTTTATTTTTTACTATTATTAAGGCAGCTGCTTGGGAGATCAACCATCACCAAGCTAAGGGGTAAGGAGGCCCAAAATCCACCTTACTACCCCTTCCTGCAAAGTGCAGATCCTGGGAAACACAGAATTGCCCCAGGGCCATCAGGATTCCCCTCAATAAGAATATTTTGCTGAAATATTTTCCTCTCTGCAAGAAATGCTGGGCTCTGCTGGACCTCAGGCTCCTGGAGCTGAGGGCAGCACATCTGGACATGGTAGGGGAGGTGTTCAGCCATGCAGCTCTGCATGGGATGGGGCCATGGGCTGGCTGCATCCTAGTGCATCCCAGCCATAACAAAACCCCTGGATAAACATCACTCCAGCAGTCCCAACCTGCATTGGTTACTCTCCTTCACTGGCAATATTGAACTCTTCACATCTGGAAAATGCCAAATCTGGAAACAGAGCTCATTATCACAATTTTTATCCATAAGGAGCTGTCTGTGCTGACTGTAAGACACCACATAGTGCTGCACAGAGCAGGATAATGTAGGAATTATTGCCCTAATTCAGGGCCTTAACTGGGATTTGGGATTTGAGATTTGGAATAAATGAGGTGTAAGTGGGAGAATGACAAACAGCCTTGTGTATCACAAATGTTTCTGTTGGGAACCCCCTGAAACTATTTTCCAACAATAAATAATACATATTAATAATCTGCAATAGAAAAGTCAGTTGTTTAACTTATCCCACATGGAAAGAAAATGTGAAAGAAGTGAAAAGGGGGAAGCAGTGACCACTCTCATTAATATTAAAAGACAGTAGAGAGACAAATCCCCCCTGTTCCTGCCTGGAACAGCCTTCTTAGCAACCAAAATCTTTCCCACTGCAGGAACAAACTACCCAGCAGTAGCAGCCTCCTGCTCCAAGCCAAAGCCACTGGAGCCACAGGGCCTCTGGTCCCCCCTCTTGTGCCTCTGATGCTCTTTAAAGAGCTGAACAAATAGGACCTGAGATTACAGTTAACACCTCCTGTGTGTTCCCAGGGACTCTGCCCTTCAGCTCAGGGTCCTGGATGCTGATAAAAAGCACTGGTGGGGTCTGGGAAGCAGGATGGTGGCTGTTCCCTGCTCTGAAGACTGCAACTGGATAAAATCAGTGGCGGTGGGGCAAGAAGGAACATGTACAGACCAGCCAAGGGCAGGTAAGGGCAATTGTGCTGCACCTCTGAGGTCATGGAAATGGGAAGGGGAATGGAGAGATCCCTCTACATCCTGATTGAGGAGCTCAGCAAACCTCACTGGCATTACTCAGTGAGTCCCAGGTGCTGCCCAATGCTGGCCATTAGGTGAGAACAGGCTCCTTTCTTTCCCCTCTCCACCCTATTCCAATCCACCCAGGAGCTCTGAAGACAGATTTATTAGCCAGGGTCTGCTTTAAACTAATAATATCAGAGCTCCCATGGCTCTTGAATTTGACAACTGGCCCAATGACCTTGGTGAGTCTGCAGCATCCTGGAGCATTTCAATCTCAATAAATCACAGCACTTCAGGAATTGAGTCAGCCTTTGTTCCAGGGCTTCTTCTGTCTCTTATACTCACATTTTCCTTTTGCTGTAGTTACCTGATATCTGTGGGGCTGGTCTTACCCTATTCCTGGTAATTCTGTCACTACAAAGGGAATGGAACTTATGCTGGGACCCTGTTCCCACCACAGGGGGCAAATCCCTGGCCCCAGATTTGCCTGCTGTCATGTGGCTGCTCCAACACTACTTAAAGCAAAGGGGGTTTTGGAGTGTTGT